>NW_027014270.1:7500-13883 GCF_036934945.1 Oncorhynchus masou masou | reverse complement strand
TCAGCCTGCTGTGCAAGAGGAAACCTCTACTTCATCATTAACCTGTTTCAGCCTGCAGAGCAAGAGGAAACCTCTACTTCATCATTAACCTGTTTCAGCCTGCAGAGCAAGAGGAAACCTCTACTTCATCATTAACCTGTTTCAGTCTGCAGAGCAAGAGGAAACCTCTACTTCATCATTAACCTGTTTCAGCCTGCAGAGCAAGAGGAAACCTCTACTTCATCATTAACCTGTTTCAGCCTGCAGAGCAAGAGGAAACCTCTACTTCATCATTAACCTGTTTCAGCCTGCAGAGCAAGAGGAAACCTCTACTTCATCATTAACCTGTTTCAGCCTGCAGAGCAAGAGGAATCCTCTACTTCATCATTAACCTGTTTCAGTCTGCAGAGCAAGAGGAAACCTCTACTTCATCATTAACCTGTTTCAGCCTGCAGAGCAAGAGGAAACCTCTACTTCATCATTAACCTGTTTCAGCCTGCTGTGCAAGAGGAAACCTCTACTTCATCATTAACCTGTTTCAGCCTGCAGAGCAAGAGGAAACCTCTACTTCATCATTAACCAGTTTCAGCCTGCAGAGCAAGAGGAATCCTCTACTTCATCATTAACCTGTTTCAGCCTGAAGAGGAATCCTCTACTTCATCATTAACCTGTTTCAGTCTGCAGAGCAAGAGGAAACCTCTACTTCATCATTAACCTGTTTCAGTCTGCAGAGCAAGAGGAAACCTCTACTTCATCATTAACCTGTTTCAGTCTGCAGAGCAAGAGGAAACCTCTACTTCATCATTAACCTGTTTCAGCCTGCTGTGCAAGAGGAAACCTCTACTTCATCATTAACCTGTTTCAGCCTGCAGAATAAGAGGAAATCTCTACTTCATCATTAACCTGTTTCAGCCTGCAGAGCAAGAGGAAACCTCTACTTCATCATTAACCTGTTTCAGCCTGCAGAGCAATATGAAACCTCTACTTCATCATTAACCTGTTTCAGCCTGCAGAATAAGAGGAAACCTCTACTTCATCATTAAACTGTTTCAGTCTGCAGAGCAAGAGGAAACCTCTACTTCATCATTAACCTGTTTCAGCCTGCAGAGCAAGAGGAAACCTCTACTTCATCATTAACCTGTTTCAGCCTGCAGAGCAAGAGGAAACCTCTACTTCATCATTAACCTGTTTCAGCCTGCAGAGCAAGAGGAAACCTCTACTTCATCATTAACCTGTTTCAGTCTGCAGAGCAAGAGGAAACCTCTACTTCATCATTAACCTGTTTCAGTCTGCAGAGCAAGAGGAAACCTCTACTTTATCATTAACCTGTTTCAGCCTGCAGAGCAAGAGGAAACCTCTACTTCATCATTAACCTGTTTCAGCCTGCAGAGCAATAGGAAACCTCTACTTCATCATTAACCTGTTTCAGTCTGCAGAGCAAGAGGAATCCTCTACTTCATCATTAACCTGTTTCAGCCTGCAGAGCAAGAGGAAACCTCTAGTTCATCATTAACCTGTTTCAGCCTGCAGAGCAAGAGGAAACCTCTACTTCATCATTAACCTGTTTCAGCCTGCAGAGCAAGAGGAAACCTCTACTTCATCATGAACCTGTTTCAGTCTGCAGAGCAAGAGGAAACCTCTACTTCATCATTAACCTGTTTCAGCCTGCAGAGCAAGAGGAAACCTCTACTTCATCATTAACCTGTTTCAGCCTGCAGAGCAAGAGGAAACCTCTACTTCATCATTAACCTGTTTCAGCCTGCAGAGCAAGAGGAAACCTTTACTTCATCATTAACCTGTTTCAGCCTGCAGAGCAAGAGGAATCCTCTACTTCATCATTAACCTGTTTCAGCCTGCAGAATAAGAGGAAACCTCTACTTCATCATTAACCTGTTTCAGTCTGCAGAGCAAGAGGAATCCTCTACTTCATCATTAACCTGTTTCAGCCTGCAGAGCAAGAGGAAACCTCTACTTCATCATTAACCTGTTTCAGCCTGCAGAGCAAGAGGAAACCTCTACTTCATCATTAACCTGTTTCAGCCTGCAGAGCAAGAGGAAACCTCTACTTCATCATTAACCTGTTTCAGTCTGCAGAGCAAGAGGAAACCTCTACTTCATCATTAACCTGTTTCAGCCTGCAGAGCAAGAGGAAACCTCTACTTCATCATTAAACTGTTTCAGCCTGCAGAGCAAGAGGAAACCTCTACTTCATCAGTTCATTATCCCCCTCCTTATTTCCTTTTCGGAAACCATTATTCCAAAAGCCTTTTCAATTAAAGTGAAATAGCTATTATCACAGTTCGGCAAGCCCTGGCACTTTTCCGGCGGGGTCTTTGATCGCCATGGAAATGACCCTATCATTGCCATGGATTCCTTCTGCGGCTACATGTAATTTCCCAACATGTGAGGAGCACTGATAGTGCCCAATCAATTCCCACAGAAAAGAAGGGGGGAACAAATGGAGGGGGGGAATCTCATTTTTCTGAAGGTGAGTGTCTGGCACCTGGGCCAGACAGAGAAAGAGAGAGAGAGAGAGAGAGAGAGAGAGAGAGAGAGAGAGACAGAGAGAGAGAGAGACAGAGAGAGAGAGAGAGAGAGAGAGAGAGAGAGAGAGAGAGAGAGAGAGAAGAGAGAGAGAGAGAGACAGAGAGAGAGATAGAGAGAGAGAAAGGCAAAAAATATGGGTAAATAGGGAACCATGCTTTGAAATCGTGGAGGCAATGACACGCTGAGTTCCGAAACACTGGTGAAACTGGCTAAAAGCGTACTCTGGAGAGCTTTATGGTTGTGGGCGGAGCAGTACCAGTACCAGGCTGTGATACAGCCCAACAGGATGGTCTCGATCTGTGCATCTGTCTCTCTCTCTTTCTATTGTTCTCTCGTTCTCTCTGCTGTTGTTCAGTCCTCCAGATTTTACTGTAGAAATAATGTTGACTCTGTTCTACTGCAATGAAAACACAGACCTAAGTGGTCCCTATCATATCCAATTAAATGTGAACTTTCTCTTTGCCCTGTGCTTGTCACATTTGCGCATTGACTGGGAAAGAAGCTACCTTGATCAGTGGTTAATTCATTAATGAGATCTTTACTAGCTAGCTACATCACTGCATCCTTGTCTCTTTATCTCACCACAATGTTTTTCTAAACTACCATATCTAAAAAAAATAACAAGCACAGAAAAAAATGATGCATTTTCTACATGTGCTGTTAGGATGGTCAGACACGCAGCACATCGGAGTACAATGACAACTGAGTCCACTCCTAGCTTACATTACCACCAATATCTATCCACTGATTCCACCTCAACTAAGAGACACATACTGTAAGGGGGCAGAAGGCTGGGGAGAAGGGGGTGGGGATTCCTATATAATAAGATTTGACATTGTTGGGAGAGAGGAGAGGAGAGGAGAGGAGAGGGAGAGGAGAGGAGAGGAGAGGAGAGGAGAGGAGAGGAGAGGAGAGGAGAGGAGAGGAGAGGAGAGGAGAGGAGAGGAGAGGAGAGGAGAGGAGAGGAGAGGAGAGAATGAGGCAACTAAGGCTGCTAAATAAAGGATGAGGTAATAAAGTGAGGGAGTGGTACACTGCCACTTCCAAGAGATCCCATTTAGAACTATCCTTCAAATATTTATCTTCGTCAGGCTACTGAGACAGATATTGTTCCACCTCCAAATAGCAGATTGAGTGTGTATATGTAAGTGTGTGTGTGCGAGTGTGTGCGTGTGTGTGTGTGTGTTTACATGCCTTAATGAACACTCCCCAAAGCCCTGACTTCCATCATTAGGCATTATAGGTTGCTCGTAATGTCTGGAGTGTGTCAGTGTTTATGTTGTCAAAGTGTTGTTAAGTCAAGGCCTGTTTCTGTGCCTCCGACGTGTTGTTTTCTTTCTGCGGAGGACAACAACATATCGATGAAATAAACAGAAGTGATTTGACTGATGTGGTATTTATGGCAAAGTGAAGCCAATGTATTGAGGCCAGAATTCTACACTGCCTCCCAGTCAATGCGGATTAGAATGGAGAGAATGGAAGTTAATGCCTTACACAACGACTGAAGGAAGAGCACAAGCAGAAAGATTAGGTTTTTAACCTCCTCTCTCAAACAGATTCGACTCAGTGTAATCCTGTTATAGATAGTGTTACTCATATTGTTGTGTTTGCACTGGCCTGTGTGTGACGATGTTCTCTGGCTGACTAGGGAAAGGTTATTTGCAGCTGTATAGCAAATGGGGGAGAAACCCTCTTTTCTCAGACCTGCACCGCTACATCTCTGTTGTTGTCATCATCTTGTTTTCGATAAAGAAGTCATTGTGCATCTGAGTCAGCACTAAGGGGTATTAGAAAAAGACTACCATAGCCAAGCTTTTAATCGTGTATCTACTGGAGAAAATAGACAACACAACTAAACACTGTCTCTCTTATCATGTATAGCGAGCACAAATACACGTGCAAACACAGGCATGAACCCACACACGCAAACACATGACAAAGCAGTTAAACAAACAAACACACACACACAGTCGTAAATACGCACACACACACTCACTCACACTCACACTCACACTCACACTCACACTCAAACACACACACACACACACACACACACACACACACAATCACACACACACACACACTCTGATATCACTTCATTCACAACCCAGTTGGCATGCAGATACACAAGTTGACAGGAATCCCACGGTGTTAATGACAGAAGCAGTAAGCTGTGCTGCACACGAAGCTCTCTCGGAAAATTACGTTTTAGGGACAATTCTCCTTTCGGCTTAATTTACCCTCCTATACTAACTCTTCCCTTTCAATTAGAGCTGAGAGGATTTCTTCCCGTACTCTGCCTCCATTTTGAAGCCCCTAAACCATTGTTTAAATCTTCTATGTTATCAGCTAACCCAGGTGATGACATTTGATGTCGTACCTTGCCTGCTTTACGGCTGTGCAATCAATCACTATCTAATAATTCTTACAAAGTTCAGTCATAATATGTAGCATTTGAATTGTCACACAGGGCTAATGTATTAGTGCACAAGCGCTTCGATCACAGATACATTTTTATTACTAATTATGAATTTAACAAGGTAATTCTCCGAGCGTACGGAGGGGGTGATTATGGAAGGGGATTGTGCGCTGAAACTAATTGGGACCCGTTTCCAAATGGCAAACACATTTCTGCCACCGTGGTTGATTGGAAACTATTTACTGATGTAGGTTGGGCACTGTTGAAACGGTAGCTCAGAAAACAAATGTCTAATGTGTTTGGCAAACTGTGTTTTTACAGTAAAGCATCCACAATGCCTACAAAAGAGAAATGAGAAAAGGAACACTGACAGATCACAGTAAATATACTCCCCCAAGTATGTAAATATACTCCCCCAAGTATGTAAAAATACTCCCCCAAGTATGTAAATATACTCCCCAAGTATGTAAATATACTCCCCAAGTATGTAAAAAATACTCTCCCGGGTATGTAAATACACTCCCCAAGTATGTAAATATACTCCCCCAAGTATGTAAATATACTCCCCCAAGTATGTAAATATACTCACCCAAGTATGTAAATATACTCCCCAAGTATGTAAATATACTCCCCCAAGTATGTAAATATACTCCCCCAAGTATGTAAATATACTCACCCAAGTATGTAAATATACTCCCCCAAGTATGTAAATATACTCTCCCAGGTATGTAAGTATACTCTCCCAGGAATGTAAATATACTCTCCCAGGTATTTAAATATACTCCCCAAAGTATGTAAATATACTCTCCCAGGTGTGTAAATATACTCCCCAAGTATGTAAATATACTCTCCCGGGTATGTAAATATACTCCCCAAGTATGTAAATATACTCACCCTAGTATGTAAATGCACTCAACATGTCGCCTCTGGAGTAAGAGGCGACATGTTGTAGTTTCATGGCCAGTTCATTCCCTCTCTACTCATAATGAAATAACAGCAGCCCATAATGGCTCCTCACCAGAATGGAATAATGCAAATAGTAGTTAATAGTTGTCAGAATCATTTAAAAGGAGTAGTCACGATATCTGCAGGCAGTTTGTGTGCGTGTGAGTGTGTATGCACAAGTGTGTGTGTGTGTGTGTGTGTGTGTGTGTGTGTGTGTGTGTGTGTGTGTGTGTGTGTGTGTGTGTGTGTGTGTGTGTGTGTGTGTGTGTGTGTGTGTGTGTGTGTGTGTGAGAGAGAGAGAGAGAGAGAGAGAGAGAGAGTGAAATAAAAGACCATGCCGTAATCCTCCACAGACAAAACAGCTCTGCCTCCTCGTACTACCCTGCATTGTAAACAATTGCCAATATCAGATTAAAGCTTCGCATACTCGCATACTGTGACATCTAGTTCAGGGTTGGGCAATTTTGATGGGAGGTAGGGGCCCAAAAAAATC
>NW_027014270.1:0-2500 GCF_036934945.1 Oncorhynchus masou masou | reverse complement strand
GGGACCGTGGTCCTCCAGCAGGTGGTGAAGACGGCCCAGTACATCACTGGGACCGTGGCCCTCCAGAGGGTGGTGAAGACGGACCAGTACATCACTGGGACAGTGGCCCTCCAGCAGGTGGTGAAGACGGATGACATCCTCAGGACAGTGGCCCTCTGAGAGGTGGTGAAAGATGGACAAGCCATCTGGGAGGGTGCATGTGGTGCACTCAGGTGGTAAAACGGACAAATGCATCACCAGGACAGTGGCCTGTGGGGTGAGAGTGAAAAGCAGGGCAGCCATCACACCAGGACCATGCAGCCTCCAGCAGGTGTGGTGAAGGTGGCCCAGTACATCACTGGGACCGTGGCCTCCAGCAGGTGGTGAAGACGGACCGAGCATCACTGGGACCGTGGCCCTCCAGCAGGTGGTGAAGACGGACCAGTACATCACTGGGACCATGGCCCTCCAGCAGGTGGTGAAGACGGGATTCAGTACATCACTGGGACCGTGGCCCTCAGAGGAGGTGTAGACGGACAGTATGCATCACTGGGACCGTGGCCCTCCAGCAGGTGGTGAAGACGGACCAGTACATCACTGGGACCGTGGCCCTCCAACAGGTGGTGAAGACGGACCAGTACATCACTGGGACCATGGCCCTCCAGCAGGTGGTGAAGACGGACCAGTACATCACTGGGACCGTGGCCCTCCAGCAGGTGGTGAAGACGGACCAGTACATCACTAGGACAGTGGCCCTCCAGCGGGTGATGAAGACGGACCAGTACATCACTGGACCGTGGTCCTCCAGCAGGTGGTGAAGACGGACAGTACATCACTGGGACCGTGGCCCTCAGGGGGTGGTAGAGACGGACCAGTACATCACTGGGACAGTGGCCCTCCAGCAGGTGGTGAAGACGGACCAGTACATCACAGGACCATGGCCCTCCAGCAGGTGGTGTGAAGACGGACAGTACATCACTGGGACAGTGGCCCTCCAGCGGGTGATGAAGACGGACCAGTACATCACTGGGACCGTGGTCCTCCAGCAGGTGGTGAAGACGGACCAGTACATCATTGGGACCGTGGTCCTCAGAGGGTGGTGAAGACGGACCAGTACATCACTGGGACTGTGGCCCTCCAGGAGGAGGTGTAGACGGACCAGTACATCACTGGGACCGTGGCCCTCCAGCGGGTGGTGAAGACGGACCAGTACATCACTGGGACCGTGACCCTCCAGAGGGTGGTGAAGACGGACCAGTACATCACTGGGACCGTGGCCCTCCAGCAGGTGGTGAAGACGTCCCAGTACATCACTGGGACAGTGGCCCTCCAGAGGGTGGTGAAGACGGACCGGTACATCACTGGGACTGTGGTCCTCCAGAGGGTGTTGAAGACGGACCAGTACATCACTGGGACCGTGGCCCTCCAGAGGGTGGTGTAGACGGACCAGTACATCACTGGGACAGTGCTCCCACACATCTGGGACATCTACTCAAAACTGAGGAAGCATCTTCAAGGAATCCACACACCCCAGCCACAAGCTGTTCTCTCCCTTAGCGTTGGGAAGACAGTATCGGAGAATGAGGTCTGATACCAACAGGATCGGAGGCAGTTTCTACCTACAACCCATCAGACTGCTGAACACTTGAACTGGACTGACCACCTGCACTGACTCTCTGCACCTTAGCACACATTCACTCACACACTCACTCACTCACTCACTCACTCACTCACTCACTCACTCACTCACTCACACACATATACACACACACACACATACAGTGCTTTCAGAAAGTATACTCACCCTTTGACTTTTTCCACATTTGGTTAAACTGAATTTAAAATGGATTAAATTGAGATGTCGTAACCGGCCGTGACCGGGAGGTCCGTGGGGTGACGCACAATTGGCATAGCGTCGTCCGGGTTAGGAGGGCTTGGCCGGTAGGGAGATCCTTGTCTCATCGCGCACCAGCGACTCCTGTGGCGGGCTGGGCGCAGTGCGCGCTAACCAAGGTTGCCAGGTGCACAGTGTTTCCTCTGACACATTGGTGCGGCATGCTTCCGGGTTGGATGTGCGCTGTGTTAAGAAGCAGTATGGCTGGTTGGGTTGTGTATCGGAGGACGCATGACTTTCAACCTTCATCTCTCCCGAGCCCGTACGGGAGTTGTAGCGATGAGACAAGATAGTAGCTACTAAAAACAATTGGATACGAAATTGCAGAGAAAAGGGTAAAATTCACACAAAAACACCTCATATAATAACTTCCATGGACTAACTCTGTTTTCAATAATAGTGTTTAAAATAGTTACAGAGTTGAATGGCTGTGATAGGAGAAAACTGAAGATGGATCAACATAGTAGATATACCTCAATACTAAACTAAACGACATAGTAAAAAGAAGGAAGCCTGTACAGAATAAAGATATTCCAAAACATGCATCCTGTTTGCAACAAGACACTAAAGTAACACTGCAAACAATTTGGCAAAACAATTCACTTTTGTCCTGTTATGTTTGGGGCT
>NW_027014269.1:0-13890 GCF_036934945.1 Oncorhynchus masou masou | reverse complement strand
AGAGACTCCTAGAGACACATTAGATAGACTCCTGGAGACACATTAGATAGAGACTCCTGGAGAAACATTAGATAGACTCCTGAAGACACATTAGATAGAGACCCTGGAGACACATTAGATAGAGACTCCTGGAGACACATTAGATAGAGACTCCTGGAGACACATTAGATAGAGACTCCTGGCGACACATTTGATAGAGACTCCTGGAGACACATTAGATAGAGACTCCTGAAGACACATTAGATAGACTCCTGAAGACACATTAGTTAGAGAATCCTGGAGACACATTAGATAGACTCCTGGAGACACATTAGATAGAGACTCCTGGAGACACATTAGATAGAGACTCCTGGAGAAACATTAGATAGAGACTCCTGAAGACACATTAGATAGAGACCCCTGGAGACACATTAGATAGAGACTCCTGGAGACACATTAGATAGAGACTCCTGGAGACACATTAGATAGAGACTCCTGGAGACACATTTGATAGAGACTCCTTGAGACACATTAGATAGAGACTCCTGAAGACACATTAGATAGACTCCTGAAGACACATTAGATAGAGACTCCTGGAGACACATTAGATAGAGACTCCTGGCGACACATTTGATAGAGACTCCTGGAGACACATTAGATAGAGACTCCTGAAGACATATTAGATAGACTCCTGAAGACACATTAGATAGAGACTCCTGGAGACACATTAGATAGAGACTCCTGGAGACACATTAGATAGAGACTCCTGGAGACACATTAGATAGAGACTCCTGAAGTACACATTAGATAGACTCCTGAAGACACATTAGATAGAGACTCCTGGTGACACATTAGATAGAGACTCCTGAAGACACATTAGATAGAGACTCCTGAAGACACATTAGATAGAGACTCCTGAAGACACATTAGATAGAGACTCCTGAAGACACATTAGATAGAGACTCCTGGAGACACATTAGATAGAGACTCCTGGAGACACATTAGATAGACTCCTGAAGACACATTAGATAGAGACTCCTGGAGACACATTAGATAGACTCCTAGAGACACATTAGATAGAGACTCCTGGAGAAACATTAGATAGAGACTCCTGAAGACACATTAGATAGAGACCCCTGGAGACACATTAGATAGAGACTCCTGGAGACACATTAGATAGAGACTCCTGGAGACACATTAGATAGAGACTCCTGGAGACACATTTGATAGAGACTCCTTGAGACACATTAGATAGAGACTCCTGAAGACACATTAGATAGACTCCTGAAGACACATTAGATAGAGACTCCTGGAGACACATTAGATAGAGACTCCTGGAGACACATTAGATAGAGACTCCTGGAGACACATTAGATAGAGACTCCTGGTGACACATTAGATAGAGACTCCTGAAGACACATTAGATAGACTCCTGAAGACACATTAGATAGAGACTCCTGAAGACACATTAGATAGAGACTCCTGAAGACACATTAGATAGAGACTCCTGAAGACACATTAGATAGAGACTCCTGAAGACACATTAGATAGACTCCTGGAGACACATTAGTTAGAGAGTCCTGGAGACACATTAGATAGACTCCTGGAGACACATTAGATAGAGACTCCTGGAGACACATTAGATAGACTCCTAGAGACACATTAGATAGATACTCCTGGAGAAACATTAGATAGACTCCTAAAGACACATTAGATAGAGACCCCTGGAGACACATTAGATAGAGACTCCTGGAGACACATTAGATAGAGACTCCTGGAGACACATTAGATAGAGACTCCTGGAGACACATTAGATAGAGACTCCTGGAGACACATTAGATAGAGACTCCTGGCGACACATTTGATAGAGACTCCTGGAGACACATTAGATAGAGACTCCTGAAGACATATTAGATAGACTCCTGAAGACACATTAGATAGAGACTCCTGGAGACACATTAGATAGAGACTCCTGAAGACACATTAGATAGACTCCTGAAGACACATTAGATAGAGACTCCTGGTGACACATTAGATAGAGACTCCTGAAGACACATTAGATAGAGACTCCTGAAGCACATTAGATAGAGACTCCTGAAGACACATTAGATAGAGACTCCTGAAGACACATTAGATAGAGACTCCTGAAGACACATTAGATAGACTCCTGAAGACACATTAGATAGAGACTCCTGGAGACACATTAGATAGAGACCCCTGGAGACACATTAGATAGAGACTCCTGGTGACACATTAGATAGACTCCTAGAGACACATTAGATAGATACTCCTGGTGAAACATTAGATAGACTCCTGAAGACACATTAGATAGAGACTCCTGGAGACACATTAGATAGAGACTCCTGGCGACACATTTGATAGAGACTCCTGAAGACACATTAGATAGAGACTCCTGAAGACACATTAGATAGACTCCTGGAGACACATTAGTTAGAGACTCCTGGAGACACATTAGATAGAGACTCCTGGAGACACATTTGATAGAGACTCCTTGAGACACATTAGATAGAGACTCCTGAAGACACATTAGATAGACTCCTGAAGACACATTAGATAGAGACTCCTGGAGACACATTAGATAGAGACTCCTGGAGACACATTAGATAGAGACTCCTGGAGACACATTAGATAGAGACTCCTGGAGACACATTAGATAGAGACTCCTGGAGACACATTAGATAGACTCCTGAAGACACATTAGATAGAGACTCCTGAAGACACATTAGATAGAGACTCCTGGAGACACATTAGATAGAGACTCCTGAAGACACATTAGATAGAGACTCCTGAAGACACATTAGATAGACTCCTGGAGACACATTAGATAGAGAGTCCTGGAGACACATTAGATAGACTCCTGGAGACACATTAGATAGAGACTCCTGGAGACACATTAGATAGACTCCTAGAGACACATTAGATAGATACTCCTGGAGAAACATTAGATAGACTCCTAAAGACACATTAGATAGAGACTCCTGGAGACACATTAGATAGAGACTCCTGGAGACACATTAGATAGAGACTCCTGGAGACACATTAGATAGAGACTCCTGGAGACACATTAGATAGAGACTCCTGGAGACACATTAGATAGAGACTCCTGGCGACACATTTGATAGAGACTCCTGGAGACACATTAGATAGAGACTCCTGAAGACATATTAGATAGACTCCTGAAGACACATTAGATAGAGACTCCTGGAGACACATTAGATAGAGACTCCTGAAGACACATTAGATAGACTCCTGAAGACACATTAGATAGAGACTCCTGGTGACACATTAGATAGAGACTCCTGAAGACACATTAGATAGAGACTCCTGAAGACACATTAGATAGAGACTCCTGAAGACACATTAGATAGAGACTCCTGGTGACACATTAGATAGAGACTCCTGAAGACACATTAGATAGAGACTCCTGAAGACACATTAGATAGAGACTCCTGAAGACACATTAGATAGAGACTCCTGAAGACACATTAGATAGAGACTCCTGAAGACACATTAGATAGACTCCTGAAGACACATTAGATAGAGACTCCTGGAGACACATTAGATAGAGACCCCTGGAGACACATTAGATAGAGACTCCTGGTGACACATTAGATAGACTCCTAGAGACACATTAGATAGATACTCCTGGTGAAACATTAGATAGACTCCTGAAGACACATTAGATAGAGACTCCTGGAGACACATTAGATAGAGACTCCTGGCGACACATTTGATAGAGACTCCTGAAGACACATTAGATAGAGACTCCTGAAGACACATTAGATAGACTCCTGGAGACACATTAGTTAGAGACTCCTGGAGACACATTAGATAGAGACTCCTGGAGACACATTAGATAGAGACTCCTGGAGACACATTAGATAGAGACTCCTGAAGACATATTAGATAGACTCCTGAAGACACATTAGATAGAGACTCCTGGAGACACATTAGATAGAGACTCCTGGAGACACATTTGATAGAGACTCCTGGAGACACATTAGATAGAGACTCCTGAAGACACATTAGATAGACTCCTGAAGACACATTAGATAGAGACTCCTGGTGACACATTAGATAGAGACTCCTGGCGACACATTTGATAGAGACTCCTGGAGACACATTAGATAGAGACTCCTGAAGACACATTAGATAGACTCCTGAAGACACATTAGTTAGAGAGTCCTGGAGACACATTAGATAGACTCCTGGAGACACATTAGATAGAGACTCCTGGAGAAACATTAGATAGAGACTCCTGAAGACACATTAGATAGAGACCCCTGGAGACACATTAGATAGAGACTCCTGGAGACACATTAGATAGAGACTCCTGGAGACACATTAGATAGAGACTCCTGGAGACACATTTGATAGAGACTCCTTGAGACACATTAGATAGAGACTCCTGAAGACACATTAGATAGACTCCTGAAGACACATTAGATAGAGACTCCTGAAGACACATTAGATAGAGACTCCTGAAGACACATTAGATAGAGACTCCTGAAGACACATTAGATAGAGACTCCTGAAGACACATTAGATAGACTCCTGGAGACACATTAGTTAGAGAGTCCTGGAGACACATTAGATAGACTCCTGGAGACACATTAGATAGAGACTCCTGGAGACACATTAGATAGACTCCTAGAGACACATTAGATAGATACTCCTGGAGAAACATTAGATAGACTCATAAAGACACATTAGATAGAGACCCCTGGAGACACATTAGATAGAGACTCCTGGAGACACATTAGATAGAGACTCCTGGAGACACATTAGATAGAGACTCCTGGAGACACATTAGATAGAGACTCCTGGAGACACATTAGATAGAGACTCCTGGAGACACATTTGATAGAGACTCCTGGAGACACATTAGATAGAGACTCCTGAAGACATATTAGATAGACTCCTGAAGACACATTAGATAGAGACTCCTGGAGACACATTAGATAGAGACTCCTGGAGACACATTTGATAGAGACTCCTGGAGACACATTAGATAGAGACTCCTGAAGACACATTAGATAGACTCCTGAAGACACATTAGATAGAGACTCCTGGTGACACATTAGATAGAGACTCCTGAAGACACATTAGATAGAGACTCCTGAAGACACATTAGATAGAGACTCCTGAAGACACATTAGATAGAGACTCCTGAAGACACATTAGATAGACTCCTGAAGACACATTAGATAGAGACTCCTGGAGACACATTAGATAGAGACCCCTGGAGACACATTAGATAGAGACTCCTGGAGACACATTAGATAGAGACTCCTGAAGACACATTAGATAGAGACTCCTGAAGACACATTAGATAGAGACTCCTGAAGACACATTAGATAGAGACTCCTGAAGACACATTAGATAGAGACTCCTGAAGACACATTAGATAGACTCCTGAAGACACATTAGATAGACTCCTGAAGACACATTAGATAGAGACTCCTGGAGACACATTAGATAGAGACTCCTGAAGACACATTAGATAGAGACTCCTGAAGACACATTAGATAGAGACTCCTGGAGACACATTAGATAGAGACTCCTGAAGACACATTAGTTAGAGACTCCTGAAGACACATTAGATAGACTCCTGAAGACACATTAGATAGACTCCTGAAGACATATTAGATAGAGACTCCTGGAGACACATTAGATAGAGACTCCTGGAGACACATTAGATAGAGACTCCTGAAGACACATTAGATAGACTCCTGGAGACACATTAGATAGAGACTCCTGAAGACACATTAGATAGACTCCTGGAGACACATTAGATAGACTCCTGGAGACACATTAGATAGAGACTCCTGGAGACACATTAGATAGAGACCCCTGGAGACACATTAGATAGAGACTCCTGGAGACACATTAGATAGAGACTCCTGGAGACACATTAGATAGACTCCTGAAGACACATTAGATAGAGACTCCTGGAGACACATTAGATAGAGACTCCAGAGACACATTAGATAGAGATTCCTGGAGACACATTAGATAGAGACTCATGGAGACACATTAGGGATAGAAACTCCTTGGAAAGACACATTAGGATAGAGACTCCTGGAGCATTTGGCTACTAGATAGATAGAGACTCTGGAGAAACATTAGATAGAGACTCCTGGAGACACATTAGATAGAGACTCCTGGAGAAACATTAGATAGAGACTCCTGGAGAAACATTAGATAGACTCCTGGAGACACATTAGATAGAGACTCCTGGAGAAACATTAGATAGAGACTCCTGGAGACACATTAGAGGACTCTGGAGAAACATTAGATAGACTCCTGGAGACACATTAGATAGACTCTGGAGACACATTAGATAGAGACTCCTGATACATATTAGATAGAGACTCTCGAGACACATTAGATAGAGACTCCTGGAGACACATTAGATAGACTCCTGAAGACACATTAGATAGAGACTCCTGGAGACACATTAGATAGACTCCTGGAGACACATTAGATAGACTCCTGGTGACATGTTTAAATGTATATACTGCTATAAGTGATGGCTGATTTATTTAATATGTTGCGTGTCACAGACTTGTATTTGATCATAAAGGTGTATAGAGGAAAGGAGGGGCAAGATTTTTAATTTAGTTCCAGGTGTTAATAGGTGTTGAAGATCCTCCTTACCCTCCGATGGACGCCCTGGAATCTGAGCCAATGATAACCCCTCCATTGAACGTCACTGCCAAGATAGTGGTCTGTAGGAGAAATCATAAATAAATGAATAATCAGTTAGATGGGGAGAGCATACAATTACAATATGATATATAATAATATATTTATGACATATTTATAATATATGATTTAAGGTTAGTTTTCCTTATGATCAAGTTTACAGTCAATGGATAAACTATGGTTGGGATTTGGGGAGGCTAAACTGGATCCTAGATCAGTGGTAAAGTGTAGGTTAATTCCTTACATTGAGCTTGAGTTGCAGATGAATGACTCGAAAACGAAAGTAAATTCAGCACTTTACCCTGTCGGAAAATATTAAATACGTCTATTATTATCAGGTTAAATGCATAAACGTTTTCCTTGAAGGTTCAGTTTTAGGATACTGGGATGAATTAATGACAAAATCAACAAGGCAGTCTAGAAGAAAAAGAAACGCACACCTATAAAGACGAGGTGCTGGCTAGCGGAGTAGAAACTAGAAAATAAAAATAAAAGAGAGCCGCACACTCTGGAGCTCAGATGCAAAATTTAATACCAACGCTTTCGACAGCCAAGCTGTCTTCATCAGGGTATAATCACAAACACTGCGGGATGACTTGCTTATATAGTGTCAAAGGACACAGGTGTCTGTAATCATGGCCAGGAGTGGCCTAATATCATTGGTTAATAATCAAATATTAAATTGTCATACAAAGAACAGCATACAAACAAATGGATAGCATACGATCATAGATTAATTTGACTATACAAGTTTACACAATTACAATGGCAAAATCACAATAATCACAAGAATGGCTTCAGATCAAAGTCTACGTTGAGACCGAAGGGCGCAAGGGTCTTTAAATTAAAGATCCAGGCAGCCTCTCGTTTTAACAATAAATTATCAAGGTCACCCCTTCCTAGGGAGGGTGACATGTTCGATGCCAATATAACGCAGTGACGAAATCGAGTGGCCTGCCTCCAAGAAGTGGGCCGCAACTGGATAAGTCAAGTTTTTACACCTAATGGTGCTACGGTGCTCTGAGATACGTACTTTTAATTCGCGCTTTGTTTTACCTACATAATTTTTACCACAAGGACAAGTTATAAGATAAATAACTGCCTTAGTGGAGCACGTACAACACCTTTTATTGGGATCGATTTCCTGTTTGTGGGTGTTTGAAGGATCTACATTTATAAGTGCCATTGCATTGAGCACAGCCATTACATTTGTAATTTCCATCCAGTAGGGGCGCAAATAGACGCTAGCTCAGAATATCTTGGGGTGGTAAATCAGAGTTTACCAATTGGTCTCTGAGATTTCTGCCCGCGAGAATACGACCAAGGGAAGGTCCGAAAACACATTACCAAGACTATCATCGGATTTTAGGATGTGCCAATGTTTGTGAACAATTCCTTAATTTGTTCAGAGCACTTTGAATAACGGGTAAGAATGCAAGAATGCGTCTTTGCAGATTTCCACTGAAAAAAGGTCATGTCTCGTTTTGTTTTGAATTTCACTAATGGCAATATTAATCTGATCATTCTTGTAGCCCCTCTCCTGAACTTTCTTGCGTCTCAGCCATATTTCTGTCGAAATCGGACTGTTTTTTGCAAATTCTTTTGATTCGACAGAATTGGCTGTAGGGCAAACTGTTTTTCAAGGGAAGTGGGGTGACAACTATCAGCCCTCAGCAAACTATTACGATCAGTAGGTTTCCTGTAAAGATCAGTGTATAAAACATTATCTTCACACAAGATCAGAAGATCAAGAAAACTGATTTGGCGTGTATCAGATTGCATAGTAAATCTCAGATGCTCAGAACAGGAGTTAAGAAAAGCATGGAAGGCCTGGAGCTGTTTAGCATCACCCTTCCAAAGAACAAAAATATCATCAATATACCGTTTCCAAATAATGATGTGAGGCAAGAAAACATTTTTGAGAGGATTGAAAATAGACTGTTTCTCCATGTAACCCACATACAAATTAGCATAGTTAGGAGCCATGGGGGATCCCATAGCAGTCCCTTTAATCTGAATAAAGAAGTCATTTAGAAACATGAAATAGTTATGCGTGAGTACTATTTCAGCCAATGTTACAATGCAGGGACTGGAAGGTAGTTCATTAGGGTCACGTTGTAAAAGAAAATGTTCCATAGCTTCAATACCGCCCTCGTGTGGAATATTAGTGTATAATGACTCAACATCAAAAGTAACTAACAAGGTATTCTCAGGGAGAGGATCAAGAGATTCAATGATAGAGATCATACTGCTGGTGTCCTTTACAAAGGAGGGTAGCTGTTCTGCGAGTGGTCTAATAAAAAAGTCAACAAAAGTAGATAGAGGGGCCGTTACTGCATCAATGCCCGCTACAATAGGGCGCCCTGGAGGTTGTGTAACATTCTTGTGTAATTTCGGCAAAGTATAGAAAGTGGCAATTTTAGGGTGTTGAATAGCCAAAAATGCATGTTCTTTTTGGTTATCTGACCAGAACTTAAATACCCGTCTAGGACAGACAAGATAGTATTCTGAAATTGGGAAGTGGGATCACTTCTGAGTTTCTTGTAAAAGGTGTTGTCAAGCAGCTGTCTATGACACTCATGTACATAAGCTGTCCTATCCATGAGTACAACCGACCCACCCTTATCAGCAGGACGAATAAGGACTGACGTATCAGATTGTAAATCAAGCAAAGCTTGTTTTTCATTCTTGGGTAAATTAGGGAAAGATTTGGATCCCTGTTTATTCTTAAGGAGAAGTCCAACATCATGTTCCACAAGTCTGCAATATGTCTCGATAGAGTGATTGCGATTGGTTGGAGGTATAAAATAACTCTTGCTTCTAAAAGGAGTCGGAGTATGTGCAGGAGAGCAACCTACTGGTTCAATAGAAGTGTCAGAATTAGGGGAGCTAAAGTATTCCCTTAAACGGATGTTTCTGAAAAACTTAAACATATCTACCTTAACATCAAAATCGTTGCACTGAGTTGTAGGCACAAAAGATAACCCTTTATTAAGCAAAGAGACATGGGCAGGGCTCAATATCTTGCTTGATAAATTAAAGACACTCAATCCCGTGGGTTCTGGGACCGTGTGAACGGTCTCCTCTGCCTCTGATATTCGTTTCTTCTTACCCCGTCGGGTGCGACATCTCGTCGATGCGCGTGCCTGCGGCCTCCTCCGCCCTTCCGTCCGTCCAGTCTCTCGTTGGATAAAAAACTGCCGCTGGAAGCCGAGGAGGCGCTGGTTGTCGAGCGTTGATCAGACAAGGGTGGATAGAAGTAAGCGGCATCCCTCCTGCGTCTGTCATGGGGAGCAGGACCTCTTTTGTCAGGGTTTCTCCAGAAGTAGACTTTACCATCGGCCTTGTCTTTTTTGTCTTGGTTGAATTTCTTGATTTTAAGTTCTTTTATTTCTGTAGACAACTTGTCCTGGAGCGCTTGGTTAGTTTTCATCAGTTCATTGAATATGCCATCATCATTAACAGCTGTTTGTAGAGCTGTGCGTTTGTCTTTAATCGTGTTATCCATTTCAATAAAATCCTTTTTCAACTGGTCAACAATTAATGTCATTAAATCAATAGAGCATTTATTCAGGATGGCACACCAGCGTTCACAGTAATCATCTGTGCGCTGTCCCAATGATGGTTCTTTTTGCCACCTGAGTCCCCGTGGAATAATGCCTTGACGCACATAATCACTAAGAGTGACTATATGTAGATGCGTTCTCGTCTGGCGCTTAGATAAATGTAATAGTTCTTTCGAGAGGTCAGAATTACCTCCCGGCATGTCAAAAAGGGACTCCGAAATAATGATATTATCACGCTCCCTTTGGCTATATTCAAAGTAATCTTGTATGGGTCTATGACCAGTGTCAGGAAAGGAATTATCATTCGGCATCGTTAAAGAGCTTTTTTATCAATAGGGTGCTGTTTACTGGGTAACAGAACGGTCTAGAAGAAAAAGAAACGCACACCTATAAAGACGAGGTGCTGGCTAGCGGAGTAGAAACTTGATAATAAAAATAAAAGAGAGCCGCACACTCTTGGAGCTCAGATGCAAAAATTTAATACCAACGTTTCGACAGCCAAGCTGTCTTCATCAGGGTATAATCACAAACACTGCGGGATGACTCGTTTATATAGTGTCAAAGGACACAGGTGTCTGTAATCATGGCCAGGAGTGGCCTAATATCATTGGTTAATAATCAAATATTAAAATGTCATACAAAGAACAGCATACAAACAAATGGATAGCATATGATCATAGATTAATTTGACTATACAAGTTTACACAATTACAATGGCAAAATCACAATAATCACAAGAATGGCTTCAGATCAAAGTCTACGTTGAGACCGAAGGGCGCAAGGGTCTTTAAATAAAAGATCCAGGCAGCCTCTCGTTTTAACAATAAATTATCAACGCTCGACAACCAGCGCCTCCTCGGCTTCCAGCGGCAGTTTTTTATCCAACGAGAGACTGGACGGACGGAAGGGCGGAGGAGGCCGCAGGCACGCGCATCGACGAGATGTCGCACCCGACGGGGTAAGAAGAAACGAATATCAGAGGCAGAGGAGACCGTTCACACGGTCCCAGAACCCACGGGATTGAGTGTCTTTAATTTATCAAGCAAGATATTGAGCCCTGCCCATGTCTCTTTGCTTAATAAAGGGTTATCTTTTGTGCCTACAACTCAGTGCAACGATTTTGATGTTAAGGTAGATATGTTTAAGTTTTTCAGAAACATCCGTTTAAGGGAATACTTTAGCTCCCCTAATTCTGACACTTCTATTGAACCAGTAGGTTGCTCTCCTGCACATACTCCGACTCCTTTTAGAAGCAAGAGTTATTTTATACCTCCAACCAATCGCAATCACTCTATCGAGACATATTGCAGACTTGTGGAACATGATGTTGGACTTCTCCTTAAGAATAAACAGGGATCCAAATCTTTCCCTAATTTACCCAAGAATGAAAAACAAGCTTTGCTTGATTTACAATCTGATACGTCAGTCCTTATTCGTCCTGCTGATAAGGGTGGGTCGGTTGTACTCATGGATAGGACAGCTTATGTACATGAGTGTCATAGACAGCTGCTTGACAACACCTTTTACAAGAAACTCAGAAGTGATCCCACTTCCCAATTTCAGAATACTATCTTGTCTGTCCTAGACGGGTATTTAAGTTCTAGCCACTTCAATCTCATAAGACCATGTATATACACTAAATTAACCAGCCCTGCACATTTGTTAACTGGCCGTGGCATGAGTCTCGAGATCCTAACAGTGTTACAATACAAAAACAAGATCCCACAATAAACAGGTGATTCCCAATACAGATTACAACCATCTATCTACTTTTGAAATGACAAAACTATTAGACCACTCGCAGAACAGCTACCCTCCTTGTAAAAAATAGAGATCTGATCTCTATCATTGAATAGGGTCTTGATCCTCTCCCTGGGAATAGTTTTTAGTTATTTCTATGTTGAGTCCTTATACATGGTATTCCAATCGAGGCAGCTGTATTGGAAGCTATGGAACATATTTAGGGCAGCCTTTTCCCCACCTGTTTGTAATGAACTACCTTCCAGTCCCTGCATTGTAACATTGGCTGAAATCTCAGTACTCATGCCAAATCTTTTGGGGTTGGCGGGTGGTGGGACACAATTCAGATAACCCAGTTACAAATGTGCGGGATCACTGGTCTTGGTTGGGCTAATTTGGTAGTATGTACATGAATGTATAGTTGAAGTGGCTATTTTCAATAAACAGAGAGTAGCAGCAAAATAGGGGTTCTTGGAGGAACACATCATTATTTGGAAACGGTTACCTATTGATGATATTTTTGGCTTGGGGGTAAAAAACTGCTGAGAAGCCTTCCATGACTTGGCAACTCCTGTACTGAGCATCTGAGTTTACCAGGACAGTCTATGACTCAGTGGCTGGTGATCTTTGACCATTTTTAAGATAATGTTTTCTGACACCGCCTGGTGTAGAGGTCCTGACTGATGGCAGTCAGCTTTGCCCTAGTGCTGATAGTTGTCACCCACTTCCCTTGAAACAGTTTGCCTTGCAGCCAATTCTGTCGAATCAAAAAGAATTTGCAAAAAACAGTCCGATGCTCGATACGATATGTTGAGACGCAAAGAAAGTTTTGAGGATCTCAGGACTCATGCCAAATATTTTAGAAAATTCCAAAACGAGACATAGGCTTTTTCAAGGTAAATCTCGCACGACTGCATTCTGTGTTTCTAACTACCCGTTTCAAAGTTGCTCTGAACAAATTAAGGGAATTGTGAAGCAAACCTGCTCATCCTAAAATCCGATGATGAGAATGGGACGTGCTTTTCGACCTTCCCCTTTCCTCGTAGTAGACAATCATCTCCTTAGACTTGGTAAACATCTGATTTACCACCCCAAGATATTCCTGAGCAACGCCTATTTGCGCCCCTACTGGATGGAAATTACAAATGTAATGGCTGTGCTCAATGCAATGGCACTTATAAATGTAGATCCTTCAAACACCCACAAACAGGGAAATCGATCCCAATAAAAGGTGTTATTACGTGCTCCACTAAGGCAGTTATTTATCTTATAACTTGTCCTTGTGGTAAAAATTATGGTGGTAAACAAAGCGTGAATTAAAAGTACGTATCTCAGGAGCACCGTAGCACCATTAGGTGTAAAACTTGACTGATCCAGTTGCGGCCCACTTCTTGGAGGCAGGCCACTCGATTTCGTCACTGCGTTATATTGGCATCGAACATGTCACCCTCCCTAGGAGAGGGGTGACCTTGATAATTTATTGTTAAAACGAGAGGCTGCCTGGATCTTTAATTTAAAGACCCTTGCGCCCTTCGGTCTCAACGTAGACTTTGATCTGAAGCCATTCTTGTGATTATTGTGATTTTGCCATTGTAATTGTGTGTAAACTTGTATAGTCAAATTAATCTATGATCATATGCTATCCATTTGTTTGTATGCTGTTCTTTGTATGACATTTTAATATTTGATTATTAACCAATGATATTAGGCCACTCCTGGCCATGATTACAGACACCTGTGTCCTTTGACACTATATAAACGAGTCATCCCGCAGTGTTTGTGATTATACCCTGATGAAGACAGCTTGGCTGTCGAAACGTTGGTATTAAATTTTTGCATCTGAGCTCCAAGAGTGTGCGGCTCTCTTTTATTTTTA
>NW_027014268.1:2500-13895 GCF_036934945.1 Oncorhynchus masou masou | reverse complement strand
TAATCTTTCTCAACAGCAGGTTCCAATGGCCAGAGTCTACAGAATCTCTCTCAACAGCAGGTTCCAATGGTCAGTGTCTCCAGAATCTCTCTCAACAGCAGGTTCCAATGGCCAGAGTCTACAGAATCTCTCTCAACAGCAGGATCCAATGGCCAGTGTCTCCAGAATCTCTCTCAACAGCAGGTTCCAATGGCCAGAGTCTACAGAATCTCTCTCAACAACAGGTTCCAATGGCCAGAGTCTACAGTATCTCTCTCAACAGCAGGTTCCAATGGCCAGAGTCTACATAATCTTTCTCAACAGCAGGTTCCAATGGCCAGAGTCTACAGAATCTCTCTCAACAGCAGGTTCCAATGGCCAGAGTCTACAGAATCTCTCACCACAACAGGTTCCAATGGCCGGTATCTACAGGAGCACTAAAGATTGTTTACGGTATGCCAGCCTTCATCTTAAATGGGCATGTTTGGTCTCAATCATATTCCTCCTGGTCACAAAATAAAAGCTACTGCATAAAGAATTCCTTCAAGTCATTATTTGTTGTGTATGCAATGGCACCATGAATGCATGTGATAAATTAAAATCTGAACTGAAATTCAGTCAATCAACAGCGTTAACAACATTTGTTGAAATATTTTTCATGATGGAAGTTTGGTCATTGCAGCCAACGAGAGCATAGGACATTAGAAACATTGAGTACATTTACATGCACACAAATAATGTGATATTTAATTTTTTGTTTTATATAACTAGGCAAGTCAGTTAAGAACAAATTCTTATTTTCAATGACAGCCTAGTTACAGTGGGGTCAACTGCCTTGTTCAGGGGGCAGAGCGACATTATTTTTTACCTCGTCAGCTCGGGGATTCAATCCAGCAACCTTTCAGTTACTGGCCCAACGGTCTAACCACTAGGCTACCTGCTCTAACCACTAGGCTACCTGCTCTAACCACTAGGCTACCTGCCTCTAACCACTAGGATACCTGCTCTAACCACTAGGCTACTTGCTCTAACCACTATACTACCTGCTCTAACCACTAGGCTACCTGCTCTAACCACTAGACTACCTGCTCCTAACCACTAGACTACCTGCCTCTAACCACTAGGCTCCCTGCTCTAACCACTAGGCTACCTGCTCTAACCACTAGGCTACCTGCCTCCTAACCACTAGGATACCTGCTCTAACCACTAGGCTACCTGCCTCTAACCACTATACTACCTGCTCTAACCACTAGGCTACCTGCTCTAACCACTAGACTACCTGCTCTAACCACTAGACTACCTGCCTCTAACCACTAGGCTCCCTGCTCTATCCACTAGGCTACCTGCTCTAACCACTAAACTACCTGCCTCTAACCACTAGGCTACCTGCTCTAACCACTAGACTACCTGCCTCAAAACCACTAGACTACCTGCCTCTAATCACTAGACTACCTGCTCTAACCACTAGACTACCTGCTCTAACCACTAGACTACCTGCTCTAACCACTAGGCTACCTGTCTCTAACCACTAGGCTACCTGTTCTAACCACTAGGCTACCTGCTCTAACCACTAGGCTACCTGCTCTAACCACTAGGCTACCTGCCTCAACCACTCAACTACCTGCTCTAACCACTAGACTACCTGCTCTAACCAGTAGGCTACCTGCCTCTAACCACTAGGATACCTGCTCTAACCACTCAGACTACCTGCTCTAACCACTAGGCTACCTGTCTCTAACCACTAGGCTACCTGTTCTAACCACTAACCTACCTGCTCTAACCACTAGGCTACCTGCTCTAACCACTAGGCTACCTGCCTCTAACCACTAGGCTACCTGCCTCTAACCACTAGGCTACCTGTTCTAACCACTAGGCTACCCGCCTAACCACTAGGCTACCTGCTCTAACCACTAGACTACCTGCTCTAACCACTAGACTACCTGCCTCTAACCACTAGGCTCCCTGCTCTAACCACTAGGCTACCTGCTCTAACCACTAGACTACCTGCTCTAACCACTAGGCTACCTGCCTCTAACCACTAGACTACCTGCTCTAACCACTAGACTACCTGCTCTAACCACTAGACTACCTGCTCTAACCACTAGACTACCTGCCTCTAACCACTAGGCTACCTGCTCTAACCACTAGACTACCTGCCTCTAACCACGAGGCTACTTCCTCTAACCACTAGGCTACCTGTTCTAACCACTAGGCTACCCGCCTCTAACCACTAGGCTACCTGCTCTAACCACTAGACTACCTGCTCTAACCACTAGACTACCTGCCTCTAACCACTAGGCTCCCTGCTCTAACCACTAGGCTACCTGCTCTAACCACTAGACTACCTGCTCTAACCACTAGACTACCTGCTCTAACCACTAGACTACCTGCCTCTAACCACTAGGCTACCTGCTCTAACCACTAGGCTACCTGCCTCTAACCACTAGGCTACCTGCTCTAACCACTAGGCTACCTGCCTCTAACCACTAGGCTACCTGCTCTAACCACTAGACTACCTGCTCTAACCACTAGGCTACCTGTTCTAACCACTAAGGCTACCTGCCTCTAACCACTAGGTTACCTGCTCTAACCACTAGGTTACTGCCTCTAACCACTAGACTACCTGCTCTAACCACTAAGCTACCTGCCTCTAACCACTAGGCTACCTGCCTCTAACCACTAGGCTACCTGCTCTAACCACTAGACTACCTGCTCTAACCACTAGGCTACCTGTTCTAACCACTAGGCTACCTGCCTCTAACCACTAGGCTACCTGCTCCTAACCACTAGGCTACCTGCCTCTAACCACTAGACTACCTGCTCTAACCACTAGACTACCTGCTCTAACCACTAGGCTACCTGCCTCTAACCACTAGGCTACCTGCTCTAACCACTAGGCTACCTGCCTCTAACCACTAGACTACCTGCTCTAACCACTAGGCTACCTGCCTCTAACCACTAGGCTACCTGCCTCTAACCACTAGGCTACCTGCCTCTAACCACTAGGCTACCTGTCTTTAACCACTAGGCTACCTGTTCTAACCACTAGGCTACCTGCTCTAACCACTAGACTACCTGCTCTAACCACTAGGCTACCTGCCTCTAACCACTAGGCTACCTGCTCTAACCACTAGGCTACCTGCTCTAACCACTAGGCTACCTGCTGGTTACTGGCCCAACACTCTAACCACTAGACTACCTGCCTCTAACCACTAGGCTACCTGCCTCTAACCACTAGACTACCTGCCTCTAACCACTAGGCTACCTTCCACCCCAAAAAGTATTTCCCTAACAGATGCCATATTCAACTCATTATGGCAGAAGGCCGAGTATGGAAAAAGCATGTAAACACATTACTATCTTAATCGGTGTACGGTTAAAATCGAAGTAAGCATTTGCTGATTTTCTGAGCAAACTTTCAAATTTTTCGGGACGTGTAAACAGCTGAATCAGCGTTCCAGCTGTGTATTTGATCTGCCAGCAGCTCAAGCCCTCCTGTTGTGTATGAGTGAACACAGAAAAACCTATGTAGTAGTATGTACCATCTTATAAATGTTGTGTATGAGTGAACACAGAAAAACCTATGTAGTAGTATGTACCATCTTATAAATGTTATGTATGAGTGAACACAGAAAAAACTATGTAGTAGTATGTACACCTTATAAATGTTATGTATGAGTGAACACAGAAAAACCTATGTAGTAGTATGTACCATCTTATAAATGTTATGTATGAGTGAACACAGAAAAAAACTGACATTTACATGTATCATCTTAGAAATGGTTTTGACATAGAAAGCGTTATATGTCCATGCTCCAGAATCAAATACGTTTTTATCAAAAATCCCATTGGCTCCGTCTGATTTCAGATGTGCCCATGTAAGCGAGATTATTAGGGAAATTGTTCTTCTTACAAAGCATGTAAACATTTAAACAAACTATTATATTAATCTGACTTATTCACAATGATCACATTATTGTGTGCGTGTAACAACAACCAATAAGAAATTAGAGAGGGCTGATTTAAGAGGTATAAGAGTCTGGCAATAAGAGAAGCGGTGTGTCCAGATCCCATGATGATATGCGAAACTGTTGACCAGGAGAAATGTCCATATCAGCAAATGAGATCACAATACACTTTGAGTTTGAGCATTCAGGAACTAATCAGACGTCATCTACTGGTTGAACAGGAACTAATCAGATATCACCTACTGGTTGAACGGGAACTAATCAGATGTCACCTGCCGTTTGAACAGGAACTAATCAGATGTCACCTACTGGTTTTGAACAGGAACTAATCAGACGCCATCTACTGGTTGAACAGAACTAATCAGAAACTAATCAGATGTCATCTACTGGTTGAACAGGAACTAATCAGATGTCATCTACTGGTTGAACAGGAACTAATCAGATGTCATCTACTGGTTGAACAGGAACTAATCAGATGCCATCTACTGGTTTTTGAAGGTACTTGATAATACAATATATATCTGTGCTGCTGGGGTTTACATTGCTGAGAGAACAGTGACGTGACCACATAAGCTCAGGGGCTAAAGTGTAATGTTGAGCCAGGTGGCAGTCAGCCCATTAATCAGACACCGGCCTATGTGTTTATGGGGGACATCTAATGCGTAGGTTTGTCCTGGGAGGGAGATCCTACCACAAACATCAGAAAGACTTCTATCTTACCAATGCTACCCACTTCCTAATTACGGTCAGAAACAGGAAGTGAAGATAAGAAACTTAAACAGGAAATCAAGAGGAAGTTGATCCAAAAGGTGCTGGTCTGTACAGTAGACATGTTGTGGGGCAGAAGCAAACAGTATCGCCTCTGGGATATGAAGTCCAGTGTGGTTTGCACTAACAGGGTCTATAATGACCGACGACTATAGCCCAGACTACCCAGAAGCCTTTGAGTTCAACGTTCTTGAGGAAGGAGGAGAATGATTCCTGTCAGTTTGTTAGTTGGTCCTCCTGTGTCCCACAATGCCGCTTGTTTACGAGAGATTGCTGGTAGGTTTGGAATTTGTTTGTTCTGCATGGAAACAATGTCCCTCCATCTCCTAAAACTCAATGTCAAGTGTTACGTTCTTCATGTTCTTTAGAGAGTGACTGATTAGCTAAATAAATAAAGTAGCATCTATATATCTGATTAGAGTCTTTCTTAAAGGCAAGCAACAAAAAAAAAATATATATATAAAATGTCTCAATAAGAGTTGCAAGCAAACGTGTAGGATGCAGCCGACACACACGCGAACACACATCTCTATATTTTATCTATCTAACACCTATATACGTATTAACTCTGGCTTGGGGAAATGAGAAGATTAGCGCTGCTACCTCACATAATAATAGTGATTATGTAAACATCCTGTCGATTTGTTTTAATAACGTGGCCTTTCTTTCTCCTGTTCAGCCTGTGTGTGTTTAGAAGAGCTAAAACACAATCTTTACATTCCTTCTAACTCATAGACTCTGCTACTTATCAAGACGTAGATATTGTATTCCTTCTAACTCATAGACTCTGTTACTTATCAAGACGTAGATATTGTATTCCTTCTAACTCATAGACTCTGCTACTTATCAAGACGTAGATATTGTATTCCTTCTAACTCATAGACTCTGCTACTTATCAAGACGTAGATATTGTATTCCTTCTAACTCATAGACTCTGCTACTTATCAAGACGTAGATATTGTATTCCTTCTAACTCATAGACTCTGCTACTTATCAAGACGTAGATATTGTATTCCTTCTAACTCATAGACTCTGCTACTTATCAAGACGTAGATATTGTATTCCTTCTAACTCATAGACTCTGCTACTTATCAAGACGTAGATATTGTATTCCTTCTAACTCATAGACTCTGCTACTTATCAAGACGTAGATATTGTATTCCTTCTAACTCATAGACTCTGCTACTTATCAAGACGTAGATATTGTATTCCTTCTAACTCATAGACTCTGCTACTTATCAAGACGTAGATATTGTATTCCTTCTAACTCATAGACTCTGCTACTTATCAATACGTAGATATTGTATTCCTTCTAACTCATAGACTCTGCTACTTATCAAGGCGTAGATATTGTATTCCTTCTAACTCATAGACTCTGCTACTTATCAAGACGTAGATATTGTATTCCTTCTAACTCATAGACTCTGCTACTTATCAAGACGTAGATATCATGTCTGCTATTCCTTCTAACTCATAGACTCTGCTACTTATCAAGACGTAGATATTGTATTCCTTCTAACTCATAGACTCTGCTACTTATCAAGACGTAGATATTGTATTCCTTCTAACTCATAGACTCTGTTACTTATCCAAGACGTAGATATTGTATTCCTTCTAACTCATAGACTCTGCTACTTATCAAGACGTAGATATTGTATTCCTTCTAACTCCTAGACTCTGCTACTTATCAAGACGTAGATATTGTATTCCTTCTAACTCATAGACTCTGCTACTTATCAATACGTAGATATTGTATTCCTTCTAACTCATAGACTCTGCTACTTATCAAGACGTAGATATTGTATTCCTTCTAACTCATAGACTCTGCTACTTAAAGACGTAGATATTGTATTTCCTTCTAACTCATAGACTCTGTTACTTATCAAGACGTAGATATTGTATTCCTTCTAACTCATAGACTCTGTTACTTATCAAGACGTAGATATTGTATTCCTTCTAACTCATAGACTCTGCTACTTATCAAGACGTAGATATTGTATTCCTTCCCTAACTCATAGACTCTGCTACTTATCAAGACGTAGATATTGTATTCCTTCTAACTCATAGACTCTGCTACTTATCAAGACGTAGATATTGTATTCCTTCTAACTCATTAGACTCTGCTACTTATCAAGACGTAGATATTGTATTCCTTCTAACTCATAGACTCTGCTACTTATCAAGACGTAGATGTGTATTCCTTCTAACTCATAGACTCTGCTACTTATCAAGACGTAGATATTGTATTCCTTCTAACTCATAGACTCTGCTACTTATCAAGACGTAGATATTGTATTCCTTCTAACTCATAGACTCTGCTACTTATCAAGACGTAGATATTGTATTCCTTCTAACTCATAGACTCTGCTACTTATCAAGGCGTAGATATTGTATTCCTTCTAACTCATAGACTCTGCTACTTATCAAGACGTAGATATTGTATTCCTTCTAACTCATAGACTCTGCTACTTATCAAGACGTAGATATTGTATTCCTTCTAACTCATAGACTCTGCTACTTATCAAGACGTAGATATTGTATTCCTTCTAACTCATAGACTCTGCTACTTATCAATACGTGATATTGTATTCCTTCTAACTCATAGACTCTGCTACTTATCAAGACGTAGATATTGTATTCCTTCTAACTCATAGACTCTGCTACTTATCAAGACGTAGATATTGTATTCCTTCTAACTCATAGACTCTGTTACTTATCAAGACGTAGATATTGTATTCCTTCTAACTCATAGACTCTGCTACTTATCAAGACGTAGATATTGTATTCCTTCTAACTCATAGACTCTGCTACTTATCAAGACGTAGATATTGTATTCCTTCTAACTCATAGACTCTGCTACTTATCAAGACGTAGATATTGTATTCCTTCTAACTCATAGACTCTGCTACTTATCAAGACGTAGATATTGTATTCCTTCTAACTCATAGACTCTGCTACTTATCAAGACGTAGATATTGTATTCCTTCTAACTCATAGACTCTGCTACTTATCAAGACGTAGATATTGTATTCCTTCTAACTCATAGACTCTGCTACTTATCAAGATTTAGTAGATATTGTATTCCTTCTAACTCATAGACTCTGCTACTTATCAAGACGAGATATTGTATTCCTTCTAACTCATAGACTCTGCTACTTATCAAGACGTGGATATTGTATTCTTCTAACTCATAGACTCTGCTACTTATCAAGACGTAGATATTGTATTCCTTCTAACTCCATAGACTCTGCTACTTATCCAAGACGTTAGATATTGTATTCCTTCTAACTCATAGACTCTGCTACTTATCAAGACGTAGATATTGTATTCCTTCTAACTCATAGACTCTGCTACTTTATCAAGACGTAGATATTGTATTCCTTCTAACTCATAGACTCTGCTACTTATCAAGGCATTAGATATTGTATTCCTTCTAACTCATAGACTCTGCTACTTATCAAGACGTAGATATTGTATTCCTTCTAACTCATAGACTCTGCTACTTATCAAGACGTAGATATTGTATTCCTTCTAACTCATAGACTCTGCTACTTATCAAGACGTAGATATTGTATTCCTTCTAACTCATAGACTCTGCTACTTATCAAGACGTAGATATTGTATTCCTTCTAACTCATAGACTCTGCTACTTATCAATACGTAGATATTGTATTCCTTCTAACTCATAGACTCTGCTACTTATCAAGACGTAGATATTGTTTCATTCTAACTCATAGACTCTGCTACTTATCAAGACGATTATTGTATTCCTTCTAACTCATAGACTCTGCTACTTATCAAGACGTAGATATTGTATTCCTTCTAACTCATAGACTCTGCTACTTATCAAGACGTAGATATTGTATTCCTTCTAACTCATAGACTCTGCTACTTATCAAGACGTAGATATTGTATTCCTTCTAACTCATAGACTCTGCTACTTATCAAGACGTAGATATTGTATTCCTTCTAACTCATAGACTCTGCTACTTATCAAGACGTAGATATTGTATTCCTTCTAACTCATAGACTCTGCTACTTATCAAGACGTAGATATTGTATTCCTTCTAACTCATAGACTCTGCTACTTATCAAGACGTAGATATTGTATTCCTTCTAACTCATAGACTCTGCTACTTATCAAGACGTAGATATTGTATTCCTTCTAACTCATAGACTCTGCTACTTATCAAGACGTAGATGTGTATTCCTTCTAACTCATAGACTCTGCTACTTATCAAGACGTAGATATTGTATTCCTTCTAACTCATAGACTCTGCTACTTATCAAGACGTAGATATTGTATTCCTTCTAACTCATAGACTCTGCTACTTATCAAGACGTAGATATTGTATTCCTTCTAACTCATAGACTCTGCTACTTATCAAGACGTAGATATTGTATTCCTTCTAACTCATAGACTCTGCTACTTATCCAAGCGTAGATATTGTATAAGTAGCACTCCTGGATAGTAACAATAAAAATTGCTTTGGTTTTTAAAAAATTAAGTTGTTTTTCTTTCTTAATTTGGCATAGAGTTTAAAAACTGGTTTTCGGAATGACCCTGACCCTAGGGCCAGTAGTGCCTTGGCTTGTGTCCCAAATGGCACCCTATTCCCTTGGCTCTGGTCAGTAGTAGTTAACTATATAGGGAATAGGCTGCCATTTTGGGAAATAGCCTTGGAATTCTGGGATCAGGGAATGTGAATGGGGCATCCACTCAGCGGGGCAGGGATTCTGAGACGGGACAGGATTCTGAGATGGGACAGGGATTCTGAGATGGGACAGGGGACAGGGATTCTGAGATGGGACAGGGGACAGGGATTCTGAGACGGGACAGGGGACAGGGATTCTGATAGGGGACAGGGATTCTGAGACGGACAGGGGACAGGGATTCTGATAGGGGACAGGGATTCTGGAGACGGGGACAGGGGACAGGATTCTGAGATGGGACAGGGGGACAGGGATTCTGAGGCCCACAGGGGACAGGGATTCTGATAGGGGACAGGGATTCTGAGACGGACAGGGATTCTGAGACGGGACAGGGGACAGGGATTCTGAGACGGGACAGGGGACAGGGATTCTGGAGATGGGACAGGGATTCTGAGATGGGACAGGGATTCTGAGATGGGACAGGGATTCTGAGATGGGACAGGGGACAGGGATTCTGAGAGGGGACAGGGGACAGGGATTCTGAGACGTGACAGGGACAGGATTCTGATAGGGGACAGGGGATTCTGGAGACGGGACAGGGGACAGGGATTCTGAGATGGGACAGGGATTCTGAGATGGGACAGGGATTCTGATAGGGGACAGGGATTCTGAGATGGGACAGGGGACAGGGATTCTGAGGGGGGACAGGGACAGGGATTCTGAGACGACAGGGGACAGGGATTCTGATAGGGGACAGGGATTCTGAGACGGGACAGGGGACAGGATTCTGAGAGGGGACAGGATTCTGAGACGGGACAGGGGACCCAGGGATTCTGAGATGGGACAGGGATTCTGAGATGGGACAGGGACAGGGATTCTGAGAGGGGACAGGGATTCTGAGATGGGACAGGGGTTCTGAGATGGGACAGGGGACAGGGATTCTGAGACGGGACAGGGGACAGGGATTCTGATAGGGGACAGGGGACAGGGATTCTGAGACAGGACAGGGATTCTGAGATGGGACAGGGATTCTGAGATGGGACAGGGGACAGGGATTCTGAGATGGGACAGGGATTCTGAGATGGGACAGGGGACAGGGATTCTGAGATGGGACCCAGGGGACAGGGATTCTGAGATGGGACAGGGGACAGGGATTCTGAGACGGGACAGGGGACAGGGATTCTGAGACGGGACAGGGGACAGGGATTCTGAGACGGGACAGGGGACAGGGATTCTGAGATGGGGCAGGGATTCTGAGATGGGACAGGGGACAGGGATTCTGAGATGGGGCAGGGATTCTGAGGAGGGGACAGGGGACAGGGATTCTGAGAGGGGACAGGGGACAGGGATTCTGAGACGGGACAGGGGGACAGGGATTCTGAGATGGGGCAGGGATTCTGAGGCGGGACAGGGATTCTGAGATGGGACAGGGGACAGGGATTCTGAGAGGGGACAGGGATTCTGAGATGGGACAGGGGACAGGGATTCTGAGGGGGACAGGGGATTCTGAGATGGGACAGGGACAGGGATTCTGAGAGACGGGACAGGGGACAGGGATTCTGAGATGGGACAGGGGACAGGGATTCTGAGATGGGACAGGGGACAGGGATTCTGAGAGGGGACAGGGATTCTGAGATGGGACAGGGGACAGGGATTCTGAGACGGGACAGGGAACAGGGATTCTGAGATGGGACAGGGGACAGGGATTCTGAGACGGGACAGGGATTCTGAGACGGGACAGGGATTCTGAGATGGGACAGGGGACAGGGATTCTGAGATGGGACAGGGATTCTGAGATGGGACAGGGGACAGGGATTCTGAGACGGGACAGGGAACAGGGATTCTGAGACGGGACAGGGGACAGGGATTCTGAGACGGGACAGGGATTCTGAGATGGGACAGGGATTCTGAGACGGGACAGGGATTCTGAGACGGGACAGGGGACAGGGATTCTGAGATGAGACAGGGATTCTGAGATGAGACGGGGGACAGGGATTCTGAGGACAGGGGATTCTGGGGGCAGGACA
>NW_027014267.1:0-13898 GCF_036934945.1 Oncorhynchus masou masou | reverse complement strand
TACAGGAAGGACAGGCCTCATCACTGTCCCATCATACAGGAAGGACAGGCCACGTCACTGTCCCATCATACAAGGAAGGACAGGCCACGTCACTGTCCCATCATACAGGAAGGACAGGCCACGTCACTGTCCCCATCATACAGGAAGGACAGGCCACGTCACTGTCCCATCATACACACATACAGGAAGGACAGGCCTCGTCACTGTCCCATCATACAGGAAGGACAGGCCACGTCACTGTCCCAACATACACACATACAGGAAGGACAGGCCTCGTCACTGTCCCATCATACAGGAAGGACAGGCCACGTCACTGTCCCATCATACAGGGAGGACAGGCCACGTCACTGTCCCATCATACACACATACAGGAAGGACAGGCCACGTCACTGTCCCATCATACAGGAAGGACAGGCCTCGTCACTGTCCCATCATACACACATACAGGAAGGACAGGCCTACGTCACTGTCCCATCATCACACATACAGGAAGGACAGGCCTCATCACTGTCCCATCATACAGGAAGGACAGGCCACGTCACTGTCCCATCATACAGGAAGGACAGGCCACGTCACTGTCCCATCATACACACATACAGGAAGGACAGGCCACGTCACTGTCCCATCATACATGCAGGAAGGACAGGCCACGTCACTGTCCTCATCATACAGGAAGGACAGGCCACGTCACTGTCCCATCATACAGGAAGGACAGGCCACGTCACTGTCCCATCATACACATACAGGAAGGACAGGCCTACGTCACTGTCCCATCATACCACATACAGGAAGGACAGGCCACGTCACTGTCCCATCATACAGGAAGGACAGGCCACGTCACTGTCCCATCATACAGGAAGGACAGGCCTCGTCACTGTCCCATCATACACACATACAGGAAGGACAGGCCTCGTCACTGTCCCATCATACACACATACAGGAAGGACAGGCCACGGTCACTGTCCCATCATACAGGAAGGACAGGCCACGTCACTGTCCCATCATACAGGAAGGACAGGCCTCGCTCACTGTCCCATCATACAGGAAGGACAGGCCACGTCACTGTCCCATCATACAGGGAGGACAGGCCACGTCACTGTCCCATCATACAGGAAGGACAGGCCACGTCACTGTCCCATCATACAGGGAGGACAGGCCACGTCACTGTCCCATCATACACACATACAGGAAGGACAGGCCTCGTCACTGTCCCATCATACAGGAAGGACAGGCCAGTCACTGTCCCATCATACAGGAAGGACAGGCCACCGTCACTGTCCCATCATACAGGAAGGACAGGCCACGTCACTGTCCCATCATACACACCGGAAGGACAGGCCTCGTCACTGTCCCATCATACGCACATACAGGAAGGACAGGCCTCGTCACTGTCCCATCATACAGGAAGGACAGGCCACGTCACTGTCCCATCATACACACATACAGGAAGGACAGGCCACGTCACTGTCCCATCATACAGGAAGGACAGGCCACGTCACTGTCCCATCATACAGGAAGGACAGGCCTCGGTCACTGTCCCATCATACACACATACAGGAAGGACAGGCCTCGTCACTGTCCCATCATACAGGAAGGACAGGCCTACGTCACTGTCCCATCATACACACATACAGGAAGGACAGGCCACGTCACTGTCCCATCATACAGGAAGGACAGGCCACGTCACTGTCCCATCATACAGGAAGGACAGGCCTCGTCACTGTCCCATCATACAGGAAGGACAGGCCTCGTCACTGTCCCATCATACAGGAAGGACAGGCCTCGTCACTGTCCCATCATACAGGAAGGACAGGCCACGCTCACTGTCCCATCATACAGGAAGGACAGGCCACGTCACTGTCCCATCATACACACATACAGGAAGGACAGGCCTCATCACTGTCCCATCATACAGGAAGGACAGGCCTCGTCACTGTCCCATCATACGCACATACAGGAAGGACAGGCCACGTCACTGTCCCATCATACACACATACAGGAAGGACAGGCCTCGTCACTGTCCCATCATACAGGAAGGACAGGCCACGTCACTGTCCCATCATACACACATACAGGAAGGACAGGCCTCGTCACTGTCCCATCATACAGGAAGGACAGGCCACGTCACTGTCCCATCATACAGGAAGGACAGGCCTCGTCACTGTCCCATCATACACACATACAGGAAGGACAGGCCTCGTCACTGTCCCATCATACAGGAAGGACAGGCCACGTCACTGTCCCATCATACCACATACAGGAAGGACAGGCCTCATCACTGTCCCATCGATACAGGAAGGAAAGGCCTCGTCACTGTCCCATCATACGCACATACAGGAAGGACAGGCCACGTCACTGTCCCATCATACACACATACAGGAAGGACAGGCCACGTCACTGTCCCATCATACAGGGAAGGACAGGCCACGTCACTGTCCCATCATACACACATACAGGAAGGACAGGCCTCATCACTGTCCCATCATACAGGAAGGACAGGCCACGCCACTGTCCCATCATACAGGAAGGACAGGCCATCGTCACTGTCCCATCATACACACATACAGGAAGGACAGGCCTCGCCACTGTCCCATCATACAGGAAGGAAAGGCCTCGTCACTGTCCCATCATACACACATACAGGAAGGAAAGGCCTCGTCACTGTCCCATCATACAGGAAGGACAGGCCACGTCACTGTCCCATCATACAGGGAGGACAGGCCACGTCACTGTCCCATCATACAGGAAGGACAGGCCACGTCACTGTCCCATCATACAGGAAGGACAGGCCTCATCACTGTCCCATCATACAGGAAGGACAGGCCACGCCACTGTCCCATCATACCAGGAAGGACAGGCCACGTCACTGTCCCATCATACACATACAGGAAGGACAGGCCACGTCACTGTCCCATCATACACACATACAGGAAGGACAGGCCACGTCACTGTCCCATCATACACACATACAGGAAGGACAGGCCACGTCACTGTCCCATCATACAGGAAGGACAGGCCACGTCACTGTCCCATCATACACACATACAGGAAGGACAGGCCACGTCACTGTCCCATCATACACATACAGGAAGGACAGGCCACGTCACTGTCCCATCATACAGGAAGGACAGGCCACGTCACTGTCCCATCATACACACATACAGGAAGGACAGGCCACGTCACTGTCCCATCATACACACATACAGGAAGGACAGGCCTCGTCACTGTCCCATCATACAGGAAGGACAGGCCACGTCACTGTCCCATCATACAGGGAGGACAGGCCACGTCACTGTCCCATCATACACACATACAGGAAGGACAGGCCACGGTCACTGTCCCATCATACAGGAAGGACAGGCCACGTCACTGTCCCATCATACAGGAAGGACAGGCCACGTCACTGTCCCATCATACAGGAAGGACAGGCCACGTCACTGTCCCATCATACAGGAAGGACAGGCCACGTCACTGTCCCATCATACACACATACAGGAAGGACAGGCCTCATCACTGTCCCATCATACAGGAAGGACAGGCCTCGTCACTGTCCCATCATACACACATACAGGAAGGACAGGCCTCATCACTGTCCCATCATACAGGAAGGACAGGCCACGCCACTGTCCCATCATACAGGAAGGACAGGCCACGTCACTGTCCCATCATACACACATACAGGAAGGACAGGCCACGTCACTGTCCCATCATACAGGAAGGACAGGCCTCGTCACTGTCCCATCATACACATACAGGAAGGACAGGCCTCGTCACTGTCCCATCATACACACATACAGGAAGGACAGGCCACGGTCACTGTCCCATCATACAGGAAGGACAGGCCACGTCACTGTCCCATCATACAGGAAGGACAGGCCACGTCACTGTCCCATCATACACACATACAGGAAGGACAGGCCACGTCACTGTCCCATCATACAGGAAGGACAGGCCACGTCACTGTCCCATCATACAGGAAGGACAGGCCACGTCACTGTCCCATCATACAGGAAGGACAGGCCTCGTCACTGTCCCATCATACACACATACAGGAAGGACAGGCCTCGTCACTGTCCCATCATACACACATACAGGAAGGACAGGCCACGGTCACTGTCCCATCATACAGGAAGGACAGGCCACGTCACTGTCCCATCATACAGGAAGGACAGGCCTCGTCACTGTCCCATCATACACACATACAGGAAGGACAGGCCTCGTCACTGTCCCATCATACACACATACAGGAAGGACAGGCCACGGTCACTGTCCCATCATACAGGAAGGACAGGCCACGTCACTGTCCCATCATACAGGAAGGAAAGGCCTCGTCACTGTCCCATCATACAGGAAGGACAGGCCACGTCACTGTCCCATCATACAGGAAGGACAGGCCACGTCACTGTCCCATCATACAGGAAGGACAGGCCACGTCACTGTCCCATCATACAGGAAGGACAGGCCACGTCACTGTCCCATCATACACACATACAGGAAGGACAGGCCTCGTCACTGTCCCATCATACAGGAAGGACAGGCCACGTCACTGTCCCATCATACAGGAAGGAAAGGCCTCGTCACTGTCCCATCATACAGGAAGGACAGGCCACGTCACTGTCCCATCATACAGGAAGGACAGGCCTCAGTCACTGTCCCATCATACACACATACAGGAAGGAAAGGCCTCGTCACTGTCCCATCATACGCACATACAGGAAGGACAGGCCTCAGTCACTGTCCCATCATACAGGAAGGACAGGCCACGTCACTGTCCCATCATACACACATACAGGAAGGACAGGCCACGTCACTGTCCCATCATACACACATACAGGAAGGACAGGCCACCTCACTGTCCCATCATACAGGAAGGAAAGGCCACGTCACTGTCCCATCATACAGGAAGGAAAGGCCACGTCACTGTCCCATCATACAGGAAGGAAAGGCCTCGTCACTGTCCCATCATACAGGAAGGACAGGCCTCGTCACTGTCCCATCATACACACATACAGGAAGGACAGGCCTCGTCACTGTCCCATCATACAGGAAGGACAGGCCTCGTCACTGTCCCATCATACACACATACAGGAAGGACAGGCCACGTCACTGTCCCATCATACAGGAAGGACAGGCCACGTCACTGTCCCATCATACAGGAAGGACAGGCCTCGTCACTGTCCCATCATACAGGAAGGACAGGCCTCGTCACTGTCCCATCATACAGGAAGGACAGGCCTCGTCACTGTCCCATCATACAGGAAGGACAGGCCACGTCACTGTCCCATCATACAGGAAGGACAGGCCACGTCACTGTCCCATCATACACACATACAGGAAGGACAGGCCTCATCACTGTCCCATCATACAGGAAGGAAAGGCCTCGTCACTGTCCCATCATACGCACATACAGGAAGGACAGGCCACGTCACTGTCCCATCATACACACACAGGAAGGACAGGCCACGTCACTGTCCCATCATACAGGAAGGACAGGCCACGTCACTGTCCCATCATACACACATACAGGAAGGACAGGCCTCATCACTGTCCCATCATACAGGAAGGAAAGGCCACGTCACTGTCCCATCATACAGGAAGGACAGGCCTCGTCACTGTCCCATCATACAGGAAGGAAAGGCCTCGTCACTGTCCCATCATACACACATACAGGAAGGACAGGCCTCGCCACTGTCCCATCATACAGGAAGGACAGGCCACGTCACTGTCCCATCATACAGGAAGGACAGGCCACGTCACTGTCCCATCATACACACATACAGGAAGGACAGGCCTCATCACTGTCCCATCATACAGGAAGGAAAGGCCACGTCACTGTCCCATCATACAGGAAGGACAGGCCTCGTCACTGTCCCATCATACACACATACAGGAAGGACAGGCCTCGTCACTGTCCCATCATACAGGAAGGACAGGCCTCGTCACTGTCCCATCACACACACATACAGGAAGGACAGGCCTCGTCACTGTCCCATCATACAGGAAGGACAGGCCACGTCACTGTCCCATCATACAGGAAGGACAGGCCACGTCACTGTCCCATCATACAGGAAGGACAGGCCACGTCACTGTCCCATCATACAGGAAGGACAGGCCTCGTCACTGTCCCATCATACAGGAAGGACAGGCCACGTCACTGTCCCATCATCATACAGGAAGGACAGGCCACGTCACTGTCCCATCATACACACATACAGGAAGGACAGGCCACGTCACTGTCCCATCATACACACATACAGGAAGGACAGGCCACGTCACTGTCCCATCATACACATACAGGAAGGACAGGCCACGTCACTGTCCCATCATACAGGAAGGACAGGCCACGTCACTGTCCCATCATACACACATACAGGAAGGACAGGCCACGTCACTGTCCCATCATACACACATACAGGAAGGACAGGCCTCGTCACTGTCCCATCATACAAGGAAGGACAGGCCACGTCACTGTCCCATCATACACACATACAGGAAGGACAGGCCACGTAACTGTCCCATCATACACACATACAGGAAGGACAGGCCTCGTCACTGTCCCATCATACAGGAAGGACAGGCCACGTCACTGTCCCATCATACAGGGAGGACAGGCCACGTCACTGTCCCATCATACACACATACAGGAAGGACAGGCCACGTCACTGTCCCATCATACAGGAAGGACAGGCCTCGTCACTGTCCCATCATACAGGAAGAACAGGCCACGTCACTGTCCCATCATACACACATACAGGAAGGACAGGCCACGTCACTGTCCCATCATACAGGAAGGACAGGCCACGTCACTGTCCCATCATACAGGAAGGACAGGCCACGTCACTGTCCCATCATACAGGAAGGACAGGCCACGTCACTGTCCCATCATACACACATACAGGAAGGACAGGCCTCGTCACTGTCCCATCATACACACATACAGGAAGGACAGGCCACGTCACTGTCCCATCATACACACATACAGGAAGGACAGGCCTCGTCACTGTCCCATCATACACACATACAGGAAGGACAGGCCACGGTCACGTCAAAACAATGAACCAAATATAGCTGTAATGTTATGCTAACATATTTGTTATGTATGCTGTACGATTACATTTTAACATTTTAGTAGACACTCTTACACAGAGCGACTTACAGTACATTTTCGTTCTGGTCCCCTGTGGGAATCGAAGCCACAACCCTGGCGTTGCAAACGCCATGCACGACCAACTGAGCCACAAGGGTATGACGTACAGTTAAAGTATTACAGAACATATATACTGTGGGATCTCTCTCATAAAACTGGGTCCTCTCAAGGTTTCTTCCTGTGATTTGATTCATGAAATTGTGTGTGTGTGTGTGTGTGTGTGTGTGTGTGTGTGTGTGTGTGTGTGTGTGCAGGTATACTCTCTGGACAACCCAGATGCCTTTCAAAGTTTCTACAGCCCCCATAAGACCCAGCTGAAGAACCCAGTGATGGAGAGGCTGGCAGACCAGCTTGCCACCCTGTGTGCCACCCTGAAGGAGTACCCTGCTGTCAGATACCGAGGGTGAGACACAGGGGGCGCATCTCAGACAATGGGGACATCAGGAAAAGCAATATTACTGTGTCCCAAATGGCAGCCTATTCCCTATGTGATAACTACTGGGAACGGGTCAGAAGTAGTATAGGGACAAGGTTGCCATTTGGGAGGCAACCTCTCATTGACAGGGGGTCAGGGCTAATATGTTCAGTAAATGGGATAGAAGCATATTGTTAAATTCCATCCACTCTTTCTCTCTCTCGCTCAGGGAGTACAAAGACAATGCCACCCTGGCCCAGCTGTTGCAGGACAAACTAGACGCCTACAAGGCAGATGACCCCACCATGGGGGAGGTGAGGGAGGGATGGGGGAGCGAGTGTTTATTAGATTAGAGGTAGAAGGAAATGTTTTAGCAGTGAACATATGAGAACATAGAAGACATGAACCTGACATGTACTGTTACCGTGTGCTACTTTAATAAACAACCAGCAAGCTACAAAAGATCCCACCTCACGGTAGCACTTTGCAATTGGCTTTCAATGGAAAGGTGTTATGAATGAAATGTATTATTATTTATATTACTGTATATATATTTGATGTAGGAGCTATCAGGACACAGAGTAAATCTGCACCTCTCTCCTCTACCCCTCTACCCCTCTATCCTTCTCTCTCGGCAGGGTCCCGATAAGGCTCGTTCTCAGCTGATCATCCTGGACAGGGCTTTTGACCCCGTCTCCCCGTACTGCATGAGCTCACCTTCCAGGCCATGGGCTACGACCTGCTGCCCATTGAAAACGACGTCTACAGGTACGTCTGGGTGTGGTGTGTGTGTGTGTTCTCCTATGTGTATGTGTGTCTCGGCATTCACATCCCTCCCTTCAGCAGTCTCCAAGGAAAGGGACAGGCTGAGGCCTAGCTAGCTGCTAAGGTTTAGGTGTAACTACTGTAAATAGAAGAAAATAATCAGTTCAGGGAGGGCAGCTGTAGCGCCCACAGAATGTTTCACTACAAGGTAATCATCTGTGGTGTTTTAGATCGCTAGAGACTTCGATACCTTTCCCACACACACTTACATTCAGGGCTCAGGCGTCTGTGCCAGGTTTGAAGAATGGCTTTGCAATTTAGTCTAGATTCCGTTTGGTCTTTGTCAGGACCCGGTTACGAACCTGGGTCTCCGGAGTGAGAAACAGTCACTTAACCAACTGAGCCACGAATAGTCAGCAGAACCCAGAAGATGAGGCAGACACAGCAGTACTTAAGACGGTGTATTTAATAAAGTAAAAAGGAGAAGTCCTTCAATACAAAAATGGCAAATCCAAAAGGTGGTAGGAATAGCACAAAAAAGCCTCAAGAGATACTCAAAAACAAAAACAGAATTCCACAAGAGCATCCACCGGAATCGACAAGAATACACAGAACACTAGGGCTGGGTGCTAACATACAAACACAGAGCACAGAACTGAGGGAAACTAAGGGTTTAAATACAATCAGGGGAAAACGAGGCACAGGTGCAAATAATAATGGGGAACAAGGGAAAAAACATAAGGTCAAAAAGCACAATGGGGGCATCTAGTGACCAAAACCCGGAACAACCCTGGCCAAATCCTGACAGAATCCCCCCTGGAACGGCTCCTGACGTTCCTACCAGCTCTCTCAGGGTGGAGGGCCCTGAACTGACGAATGAGGTCAGGGTCCAGGATGTCTTTGGCAGGAACCCAGGAGCGCTCCTCGGGACCGTAGCCTTCCCAGTCCACCAGATACTGCCAGGACCGCTGCACCCGGCGGGAATCCAGTATCCGATGGACGGTATAAGCCGGCTGGCCTCCAATGACACGAGGCGGAGGGGGAGGTCTGTCTGCCGGGACAAGGGAGAGAAAACAACAGGTTTTAACAATGAAATGTGAAATGTGGGATTAATCTTAAGGGATCTGGGTAAGTGTAGGCGATAAGAAACTGGGTTAACTCTCCTGGCAACCTTGAAGGGACCGATGTATTTTGGGACAGCTTGCGAGACTCCACCCGTAGAGGTAAGTCTCTTGTGGAGAGCCAGACTCTCTGGCCGGGGCGCAGGGTAGGCCCGGGACGGCGACGTCTGTTGGCTTGTTGTTGGTACCTCTGTGAGGAACGCATAAGATTAAGACGGGTCTTCCTCCACATAAGCCGACAGCGTCTGACGAACTTCAAGGCTGAAGGCACTCTGACTTCTGCCTCCTGGTCCGGGAACAATGGAGGAGCATAGCCAAACTGACACTCGTGCGGGGACATACCAGTGGAGGAGGAGCGCAAGGTGTTGTGCGCGTATTCGGCCCAAACAATAAAGGATGACCATGTGGACGGGTTGTCACGAGTCATACATCGGAGGGTGGTTTCCAGCTCTTGATTCATCCTCTCTGTTTGGCCGTTGGACTCCGGATGGTACCCTGAAGATAGACTGGCAGAAGCCCCCATGAGTTGGCAGAAGGCCTTCCAAAACCTTGAGGCGAACTGGGGACCTCTGTCAGAAACCATATCTTGAGGAATGCCGAAGACTCGGAACACATGATTAATTACCAACTCAGCCGTTTCCTTGGCAGAAGGTAACTTAGTCAGAGGGACGAACCTGGCCGCCTTTGAAAACCTGTCGATTATGACTAGGATAGTAGTATTGCCATGGGATGGAGGAAGTCCAGTAATAAAGTCCAATGAGATATGGGACCAGGGTCTGTGGGGAACAGGTAAAGGGTGAAGGAGTCCTTGAGGGCGGAGGTGAGAAGATTTGCCCTGGCAGCACACGGGACAGGCATTGACGAAAGTGGCAACGTCTTCTCTTATGGTAGGCCACCAGAACTTACGCTGGATGAACTCCAAGGTGCGACCTACGCCCGGATGACAGGTGAGGCGAGAGGAGTGCCCCCACAGAAGGACCTGAGTCCTCACTGCCTTGGGGACAAACAACCGATTGGCAGGACCTCCTTTCGGGTCCGGTTCGCTAGCTTGAGCACGTCTCACGGTATCCTCAACTTGCCACGAGATCGGAGCCACAATCTTAGCAGCAGGAAGGACAGGCATGTCCGTGTCATCTCGAATGGCAGGAGCGTAGACTCGGGACAGGGCATCCGGTTTGAGATTCTTCGACCCGGGCCGATAGGTGAGGATAAACTGGAATCGATTGAAGAAAAGAGACCATCTAGCTTGTCTAGAGTTCAACCGCTTCGCCTGCTGGATATACTCCAGATTTTTGTGGTCCGTAAGCACTTGAAACGGGTGAGAAGCCCCCTCGAGCCAGTGTCTCCATTCCTTCAATGCCATCTTAACCGCTAGGAGTTCACGATCCCCCACATCGTAGTTCCTCTCAGTCGGGGTAAGCCGGTGTGAGAAGAAAGCGCACGGATGAAGCTTCTTGTCTTCACCCCTCTGAGACAGGACAGCTCCAACACCAACCTCTGATGCGTCTACCTCCACCACAAATGGTTCATCCGTAGTCGGTAGTATCAGGATGGGAGCAGAGAGAACGCGCTGCTTGAGTCCTTGGAAGGCCGTCTCAGCTTCTCTTCCCCACAAAAACCTTGCATTGCCACCCTTGGTTAAAGCTGAGAGAGGGGCTGCCACCAAGCTGAAGTTCTTGATGAACTTGCGGTAGAAGTTTGTGAAGCCCAGGAAACGCTGAACTTCCTTAACGGATTTGGGGGTGGGCCAATCCGCTACCGCCCCTACCTTCCTGGGGTCCATTTGGACTCGACCGGGTTCCACTACAAATCCCAGGAATTGTACTCGGGATGAATGGAATTCACATTTTTCCGGCTTAACGTACAGATGGCTGTCCAGGAGGCGTTTGAGTACTTGTCTGACATGCTTAGTGTGTTCTTGAAGGGAGCTCGAAAAGATGAGGATGTCATCCAAGTAAACGAACACAAATATGTTAAGCATATCCCTAAGCACATCGTTTATGAGCGCTTGGAACACCGCTGGGGCGTTGGTCAGGCCGAAGGGCATCACCAAGTATTCATAGTGACCAGTAGGCGTGTTGAAAGCGGTCTTCCACTCGTCACCAGGTCTGATCCGCACAAGATGGTATGCGTTCCGCAGGTCAAGCTTAGTGAAAACAACTGCTTCCTGGAGCAGCTCGAAGGCTGTGGCCATAAGGGGTAGCGGAGTAACGGTTACGGACGGTTATGGCATTGAGTCCCCGGTAGTCGATGCAAGGACGTAATCCACCGTCTTTCTTGGCCACAAAGAAAAACCCTGCTCCCGCCGGGGAGGTGGATGGACGCATGAGGCCTGCTTCCAGAGCGTCCTTGATGTAGGTATCCATAGCAGCTCGTTCGGGTGGAGATAGGGAAAAGATCCGACCCCTGGGGGGCAAGTGCCCGGAAACAGGTCGATGGGGCAATCGTAAGGTCTATGGGGTGGTAGCATGGTGGCCCTCTGTTTGCTAAACACCAGTTTGAGGTCATGGTAACACTCGGGAACTCGGGTCAGGTCGATGGATTCTAAAGACTCGGGAGTAGAACTCGGGGAATTCTGGAAAATACAAGTAGCTTGGCACGTAGGACCCCACTGCTTGATAGTGCCCACAGACCAGTCGATGTGAGGGTTATGGCTGTGAAGCCAGGGGTATCCAAGGACGAGAGGGAACTCGGAACAGGAGATCAAATGAAAGTTCATCAATTCCTGGTGTTGTGAAACTGAAAGTCGCAAGGAGGTAGTGACATGAGTGACAAGTCCAGATCCCAAAGGGCTTCCATCCAATGTAGTGACCCTCATGGGTTCACTTAGAGGTTCAGAGGAGACGCCATTCTCCTTCGCCCAGACACCATCCATGAAGTTACCTGCGGCTCCAGAGTCTACCAAGGCTTGAAGGTGAAGCTTGTGGTTGTCCCAGGAGAGGGTGACTGGAATGAGCAGACGGGAGTTGGACGGATGGGAGGAGGTTATGTTTCCCGTTACAGTTCCCCCGGTCTGTACGGGACAGAAGCGTTTCCCTGGAGCCCGGGACACGTGGAACGGAAATGGCCCGGTTTGCCGCAATATAGACAGCGTCGCTCCCTCATCCGGCGGTCTCTCTCAGCCTGGGAGATGCGTCCAATCTGCATGGGTTCCGATGGAGCCAGCGAGGATAAAGGTGGGGACTCGGAGCTGGGACTGATAGGGGCTAGAGGTCTACGGTTGAGTTCTCTCTCTCTCAGACGCTGGTCAATGCGTGAGGCCAACTTGATCAGGAACTCGAGATTGTCCGTGTGGTTCCCGAGTGGCCAGTTCATCTTGGATAGTGTCGGAAAGGCCTTTCAGAAAGCACACCGTGAGCGCCTCGTTGTTCCAGCCACTTGCTGCTGCCACCGTGCGGAACTGGATGGCATAGTCCGTCACGCTGCGCCAACCTTGGTGGAGAGTCAGGAGCTGTTTGGCTGAGTCAGAACCACTGCTTGGGCCTTGAAACACTCGTTTGAATTCCTCAGCAAAGGCAGAGTAGCTGGCACAGCAGGAACTATGGGCATCCCACACAGCAGTAGCCCAGGCCAGGGCTTTTCCGACAGCAGGGTGATGATATAAGCGATCTTAGACCGGTCGGTGGGAAGCGAGCGAGGTTGTAGCTCAAAGGAGAGAACATTGGGTGAGAAACCCTTTACAAGCACTTGGATCACCTGAGAACCGTTGGGGAGGTGGAAGACGAGGTTCAGCCAGGGGGTTAACTGCCATGGGTACGTGAATCTGAGGTACTGGGACGGGAACTGTTGCCGGGGTAAGACGATCAGATATTTGCTTAATGGAAGTCAGCATCTCCGACAGAAGATGAGAATGTCTAGCCATTAAGGCCTCTTGCTGAACCAGGGCGGCTTCGTGGCGTTGGACAGTCTCCTGGTGGTGGGACAGCATGGCAAAAAGGTCCTGGGAACTGGCTGCCTCTGGGTTCATTTTTGGCTCTGTGTTTCTGTCAGGACCCGGTTACGAACCTGGGTCTCCGGAGTGAGAAACAGTCACTTAACCAACTGAGCCACGAATAGTCAGCAGAACCCAGAAGATGAGGCAGACACAGCAGTACTTAAGACAGTGTATTTAATAAAGTAAAAAGGAGAAGTCCTTCAATACAAAAATGGCAAATCCAAAAGGTGGTAGGAATAGCACAAAAAAGCCTCAAGAGATACTCAAAAACAAAAACAGAATTCCACAAGAGCATCCACCGGAATCGACAAGAATACACAGAACACTAGGGCTGGGTGCTAACATACAAACACAGAGCACAGAACTGAGGGAAACTAAGGGTTTAAATACAATCAGGGGAAACGAGGCACAGGTGCAAATAATAATGGGGAACAAGGGAAAAAACATAAGGTCAAAAAGCACAATGGGGGCATCTAGTGACCAAAACCCGGAACAACCCTGGCCAAATCCTGACAG
>NW_027014266.1:0-13899 GCF_036934945.1 Oncorhynchus masou masou | reverse complement strand
CACACACACGCTCAGACACACACACATACACGCAGACACACACACACACATGCGACTCAGACACACACACACACATGCTCAGACACACACACACACACACGCTCAGACACACACACACACACGCTCAGACACACACACACACACACACACGCTCAGACACACACACACACACACGCTCAGACACACACACACACACGCTCAGACACACACACACACGCTCAGACACACACACACACACGCTCAGACACACACACACACACGCTCAGACACACACACACACACGCTCAGACACACACACGCTCAGACACACACACACACACGCTCAGACACACACACACACGCTCAGACACACACACACACACGCTCAGACACACACACACACACACGCTCAGACACACACACACACACGCTCAGACACACACACACACGCTCAGACACACACACACACACGCTCAGACACACACACACACACGCTCAGACACACACACACACACGCTCAGACACACACACACACACGCTCAGACACACACACACACACGCTCAGACACACACACACACACGCTCAGACAACACACACACACAGACACACACACACACACGCTCAGACACACACACAGAACACACGCTCAGACACACACACACACACACACACACACACACACACACACACACACACACACACACACTCAGCACACACACACACACACACACACACACACCCTGTGTTTATTTCCTTTCTCTGTAACTGTATCTTCTAAATGTCAGGAACCCTGGGGCTTAGATAATGGGAGATGGGGTGTGTGTGTGTGTGTGTGTGTGTGTGTGTGTGTGTTTATGTTTCAGCTGTCGTTTCCTCTTTGGCCTCCTTGACTGACATAGCAGCCTTGCTTCACCCCGAACCCCTGACGCCCCCTCCACTGTCACTCAGCCCACCATCACACACACACACCCTGCTTCACCCCGACCCCCTGACGCCCCCTCCACTGTCACTCAGCCAACCATCACACACACCCTGCCCTACTTCACCACGACCCCCCCGCCCCCTCCACTGTCACTCAGCCAACCATCACACACACCCTGCTTCACCACGACCCCCTGACGCCCCCTCCACTGTCACTCAGCCCACCATCACACACACACACCCTGCTTCACCACGACCCCCTGACGCCCCTCCACTGTCACTCAGCCAACCATCACACACACCCTGCTTCACCACGACCCCCTGACACCCCCTCCACTGTCACTCAGCCCACCATCACACACACCCTGCTTCACCCGACCCCTGACGCCCCCTCCACTGTCACTCAGCCAACCATCACACACACCCTGCTTCACCACGACCCCCCTCCACTGTCCCTCAGCCAACCATCACACACACCCTGCTTCACCACGACCCCTGACGCCCCCTCCACTGTCACTCAGCCAACCATCACACACACACACCCTGCTTCACCACGACCCCCTGACGCCCCCTCCACTGTCACTCAGCCAACCATCACACACACACACCCTGCTTCACCACGACCCCCTGACGCCCCCTCCACTGTCACTCAGCCAACCATCACATACACCCTGCTTCACCACGACCCCCTGACGCCCCTCCACTGTCACTCAGCCAACCATCACACACACCCCTGCTTCACCACGACCCCCTGACGCCCCTCCACTGTCACTCAGCCCACCATCACACACACACACCCTGCTTCACCACGACCCCCTGACGCCCCTCCACTGTCACTCAGCCAACCATCACACACCCTGCTTCACCACGACCCCCTGACGCCCCCTCCACTGTCACCCAGCCCAAATGGCTTTGGGACAGATAGCATCTAGCTACCTCTCACTGGGAGAGTGAAGCGCTCTCCTTCCCTTTCTCTGTGTCTCTCTATCCTTCTGCCTTCTTTTATCACTCTCCACTTTCTCCATGTATCTGCCCCCATTCCTCTCTCTCTCTCTCTGGATAGAAGTTTGTAATAAGGTTACTTGGAGAGGAGGGGGAAGGCAAAGCGATAGGAATTTGAAACATCTCCTGCTGTTGATGGTGAGCGTCTGTCACTCCCGTCCTCCCGTTTCGATGGCTCTCCTCCCCTCTGGCAGACAGGGCTGTTTCAGCCTAATTGTGGTGTCGTTACAGAACTAATGGTGCAGCAGGTTCCGCAGGCTCCTCATCGCTCCCATAGAAACACTCAAACCACTCCTAACACTTTTCCTAACGCTCCCGAGAAACTAAACGGCAGAGGAGCGCGTCCAGGGGGCTGAACAAACAGGGATATCATCTCAGAGATGAATCAAGGGTGTGGTCCCAATTTTACAGAGGAATGGTTATGATGTTTGGTGTGTGTGTGTGTGTGTGTGTGTGTGTGTGTGTGTGTGTGTGTGTGTGTGTGTGTGTGTGTGTGTGTGTGTGTGTGTGTGTGTGTGTGTGTGTGTGGTATAATAGCAGTGGTGGGGTTACAACACCCTGGGTTGTTGTTATGAACACCAGACGGGAGGGGCGATGGCCCATTACAGACAGACTTAATTCAGTCTCATTGCGAACAGCCAGTCTCATTGAATGATACACTAGGAGGATATTTGGGGGGGGGGGCTGTAGTCTCAAAAATGGCACCTTTCTTAAGCTATACAGTAAAGCCCCTCAGGGCACAATGAGGTTTTCTGCTGTGAAATCAAAGGTCTTGGCACGTAGGCTACCACACACACACACACATACACACATACACACACACACACACACACACATACACACACACACATAGGCTTCCCATCAGCAAATTAGCTGAATAAAGAGTATCTCTTTACTGGCTCGTTTGAGTGGCTAATTACTCATCAGCGCTGTGTAGGGAGAGAGGGGGGAGAAAGGGGGAGAAGGGAGAGTAGAGAAGGGAGATTGAGAGAGAGAGAGAGAGAGAGAGAGAGAGAGAGAGAGAGAGAGAGAGAAGGGAGAGTAGAGAGAGAGGTGGAGAGAGAAGAGCTTCGGTAGAAAGCAAAAGACCTTTAATTAAACCTATTTAAATGAGATGTCAACCCCCAAACAGAAGGGAGAGAGAGAGAAACACACACACTCCTAGATGCAGGAGAGAGATAATATGAAGGTATTAGCTTAGATAATCTAATGTCTGTATTATGCCTGAAAAGGGTGCTAGGACATTGAGAGAAACCCCAAATCGGTTATTGGTTGTGTTCATCCTAAATGGCACCCTATTACCTAAATAGTGCACTACTTTTGACCAGAGCCCTATTGTTAGCCTCTCAGTAGTACACTACAAATGGAATGGGGTGGCATTTGGGACAAAATGGTGATCATTTCCCCTTTGTGTGTTTAGTTGGATTCCAGCTGGATGGTGTAATAAAACTAATAACAGTCAATGTAGATGTAGTGGTGGTTGTGGTCCTCTCTGTTATAACAGTCAGTGTAGATGTAGTGGTGGTTGTGGTCCTCTCTGTTATAACAGTCAGTGTAGATGTAGTGGTGGTTGTGGTCCTCTCTTTTATAACAGTCAGTGTAGATGTAGTGGTGGTTGTGGTCCTCTCTGTTATAACAGTCAGTGTAGATGTAGTGGTGGTTGTGGTCCTCTCTGTTATAACAGTCAGTGTAGATGTAGTGGTGGTTGTGGTCCTCTCTGTTATAACAGTCAGTGTAGATGTAGTGGTGGTTGTGGTTGTGGTCCTCTCTGTTATAACAGTCAGTGTAGATGTAGTGGTGGTTGTGGTCCTCTCTGTTATAACAGTCAGTGTAGATGTAGTGGTGGTTGTGGTCCTCTCTGTTATAACAGTCAGTGTAGATGTAGTGGTGGTTGTGGTCCTCTCTGTTATAACAGTCAGTGTAGATGTAGTGGTGGTTGTGGTCCTCTCTGTTATAACAGTCAGTGTAGATGTAGTGGTGGTTGTGGTCCTCTCTGTTATAACAGTCAGTGTAGATGTAGTGGTGGTTGTGGTCCTCTCTGTTATAACAGTCAGTGTAGATGTAGTGGTGGTTGTGGTCCTCTCTGTTATAACAGTCAGTGTAGATGTAGTGGTGGTTGTGGTCCTCTCTGTTATAACAGTCAGTGTAGATGTGGTGGTGGTTGAGGTCCTCTCTGTTATAACAGTCAGTGTAGATGTAGTGGTGGTTGTGGTCCTCTCTGTTATAACAGTCAGTGTAGATGTGGTGGTGGTTGTGGTCCTCTCTGATATTACAGTCAGTGTAGATGTAGTGGTGGTTGTGGTTGTGGTCCTCTCTGTTATAACAGTCAGTGTAGATGTGGTGGTGGTTGTGGTCCTCTCTGTTATAACAGTCAGTGTAGATGTGGTGGTGGTTGTGGTTGAGGTCCTCTCTGTTATAACAGTCAGTGTAGATGTAGTGGTGGTTGTGGTTGAGGTCCTCTGTTATAACAGTCAGTGTAGATAACAGTCAGTGGTGGTTGTGGTCCTCTGTTATAACAGTCAGTGTAGATGTAGTGTGTTGTGGTCCTCTCTGTTATAACAGTCCCAGTGTAGATATAACAGTCAGTGTAGATGTAGTGGTGGTGGTTGTGGTCCTCTCTGTTATAACAGTCAGTGTAGATGTGGTGGTGGTTGTGGTCCTCTCTGTTATAACAGTCAGTGTAGATGTAGTGTGGTGTGGTTGTGGTCCTCTCTGTTATAACAGTCAGTGTAGATGTAGTGGTGGTTGTGGTCCTCTCTGTTATAACAGTCAGTGTAGATGTAGTGGTGGTTGTGGTCCTCTCTGTTATAACAGTCAGTGTAGATGTAGTGGTGGTTGTGGTCCTCTCTGTTATAACAGTCAGTGTAGATGTAGTGGTGGTTGTGGTCCTCTCTGTTATAACAGTCAGTGTAGATGTAGTGGTGGTTGTGGTCCTCTCTGTTATAACAGTCAGTGTAGATGTAGTGGTGGTTGTGGTCCTCTCTGTTATAACAGTCAGTGTAGATGTAGTGGTGGTTGTGGTCCTCTCTGTTATAACAGTCAGTGTAGATGTAGTGGTGGTTGTGGACCTCAGGTTTATGGACTCTGTTATAACAGTCAGTGTAGATGTAGTGGTGGTTGTGGTCCTCTCTGTTATAACAGTCAGTGTAGATGTAGTGGTGGTTGTGGTCCTGGTTATAACAGTCAGTGTAGATGTAGTGGTGGTTGTGGTCCTCTCTGTTATAACAGTCAGTGTAGATGTAGTGGTGGTTGTGGTCCTCTCTGTTATAACAGTCAGTGTAGATGTAGTGGTGGTTGTGGTCCTCTCTGTTATAACAGTCAGTGTAGATGTAGTGGTGGTTGTGGTCCTCTCTGTTATAACAGTCAGTGTAGATGTAGTGGTGGTTGTGGTCCTCTCTGTTATAACAGTCAGTGTAGATGTAGTGGTGGTTGTGGTCCTCTCTGTTATAACAGTCAGTGTAGATGTAGTGGTGGTTGTGGTCCTCTCTGTTATAACAGTCAGTGTAGATGTAGTGGTGGTTGTGGTCCTCTCTGTTATAACAGTCAGTGTAGATGTAGTGGTGGTTGTGTTGTGGTCCTCTCTGTTATAACAGTCAGTGTAGATGTGGTGGTGGTTGTGGTCCTCTCTGTTATAACAGTCAGTGTAGATGTAGTGGTGGTTGTGGTCCTCTCTGTTATAACAGTCAGTGTAGATGTAGTGGTGGTTGTGGTCCTCTCTGTTATAACAGTCAGTGTAGATGTAGTGGTGGTTGTGGTCCTCTCTGTTATAACAGTCAGTGTAGATGTAGTGGTGGTTGTGGTCCTCTCTGTTATAACAGTCAGTGTAGATGTGGTGGTGGTTGTGGTCCTCTCTGTTATAACAGTCAGTGTAGATGTAGTGGTGGTTGTGGTCCTCTCTGTTATAACAGTCAGTGTAGATGTGGTGGTGGTTGTGGTCCTCTCTGATTATAACAGTCAGTGTAGATGTAGTGGTGGTTGTGGTTGTGGTCCTCTCTGTTATAACAGTCAGTGTAGATGTAGTGGTGGTTGTGGTCCTCTCTGTTATAACAGTCAGTGTAGATGTGGTGGTGGTTGTGGTCCTCTCTGTTATAACAGTCAGTGTAGATGTAGTGGTGGTTGTGGTCCTCTCTGTTATAACAGTCAGTGTAGATGTGGTGGTGGTTGTGGTCCTCTCTGATATAACAGTCAGTGTAGATGTAGTGGTGTGGTTGTGGTCCTCTCTGTTATAACAGTCAGTGTAGATGTAGTGGTGGTTGTGGTCCTCTCTGTTATAACAGTCAGTGTAGATGTAGTGGTGGTTGTGGTCCTCTCTGTTATAACAGTCAGTGTAGATGTAGTGGTGGTTGTGGTCCTCTCTGTTATAACAGTCAGTGTAGATGTAGTGGTGGTTGTGGTCCTCTCTGTTATAACAGTCAGTGTAGATGTAGTGGTGGTTGTGGTTGTGGTCCTCTCTGTTATAACAGTCAGTGTAGATGTAGTGGTGGTTGTGGTCCTCTCTGTTATAACAGTCAGTGTAGATGTAGTGGTGGTTGTGGTCCTCTCTGTTATAACAGTCAGTGTAGATGTAGTGGTGGTTGTGGTCCTCTCTGTTATAACAGTCAGTGTAGATGTAGTGGTGGTTGTGGTCCTCTCTGTTATAACAGTCAGTGTAGATGTAGTGGTGGTTGTGGTCCTCTCTGTTATAACAGTCAGTGTAGATGTAGTGGTGGTTGTGGTCCTCTCTGTTATAACAGTCAGTGTAGATGTAGTGGTGGTTGTGGTCCTCTCTGTTATAACAGTCAGTGTAGATGTAGTGGTGGTTGTGGTCCTCTCTGTTATAACAGTCAGTGTAGATGTAGTGGTGGTTGTGGTCCTCTCTGTTATAACAGTCAGTGTAGATGTGGTGGTGGTTGTGGTCCTCTCTGTTATAACAGTCAGTGTAGATGTAGTGGTGGTTGTGGTCCTCTCTGTTATAACAGTCAGTGTAGATGTAGTGGTGGTTGTGGTCCTCTCTGTTATAACAGTCAGTGTAGATGTAGTGGTGGTTGTGGTCCTCTCTGTTATAACAGTCAGTGTAGATGTAGTGGTGGTTGTGGTCCTCTCTGTTATAACAGTCAGTGTAGATGTAGTGGTGGTTGTGGTTGTGGTCCTCTCTGTTATAACAGTCAGTGTAGATGTAGTGGTGGTTGTGGTCCTCTCTGTTATAACAGTCAGTGTAGATGTGGTGGTGGTTGTGGTCCTCTCTGATATAACAGTCAGTGTAGATGTAGTGGTGGTTGTGGTTGTGGTCCTCTCTGTTATAACAGTCAGTGTAGATGTAGTGGTGGTTGTGGTCCTCTCTGTTATAACAGTCAGTGTAGATGTAGTGGTGGTTGTGGTCCTCTCTGTTATAACAGTCAGTGTAGATGTAGTGGTGGTTGTGGTCCTCTCTGTTATAACAGTCAGTGTAGATGTAGTGGTGGTTGTGGTCCTCTCTGATATAACAGTCAGTGTAGATGTAGTGGTGGTTGTGGTCCTCTCTGTTATAACAGTCAGTGTAGATGTAGTGGTGGTTGTGGTCCTCTCTGTTATAACAGTCAGTGTAGATGTAGTGGTGGTTGAGGTCCTCTCTGTTATAACAGTCAGTGTAGATGTAGTGGTGGTTGTGGTCCTCTCTGTTATAACAGTCAGTGTAGATGTAGTGGTGGTTGTGGTCCTCTCTGTTATAACAGTCAGTGTAGATGTAGTGGTGGTTGTGGTTGTGGTCCTCTCTGTTATAACAGTCAGTGTAGATGTAGTGGTGGTTGTGGTCCTCTCTGTTATAACAGTCAGTGTAGATGTAGTGGTGGTTGTGGTCCTCTCTGTTATAACAGTCAGTGTAGATGTAGTGGTGGTTGTGGTCCTCTCTGTTATAACAGTCAGTGTAGATGTAGTGGTGGTTGTGGTCCTCTCTGTTATAACAGTCAGTGTAGATGTAGTGGTGGTTGTGGTCCTCTCTGTTATAACAGTCAGTGTAGATGTAGTGGTGGTTGTGGTCCTCTCTGTTATAACAGTCAGTGTAGATGTAGTGGTGGTTGTGGTCCTCTCTGTTATAACAGTCAGTGTAGATGTAGTGGTGGTTGTGGTCCTCTCTGTTATAACAGTCAGTGTAGATGTAGTGGTGGTTGTGGTCCTCTCTGTTATAACAGTCAGTGTAGATGTGGTGGTGGTTGTGGTCCTCTCTGTTATAACAGTCAGTGTAGATGTAGTGGTGGTTGTGGTCCTCTCTGTTATAACAGTCAGTGTAGATGTAGTGGTGGTTGTGGTCCTCTCTGTTATAACAGTCAGTGTAGATGTAGTGGTGGTGGTTGTGGTCCTCTCTGTTATAACAGTCAGTGTAGATGTAGTGGTGGTTGTGGTCCTCTCTGTTATAACAGTCAGTGCAGATGTAGTGGTGGTTGTGGTCCTCTGTTATAACAGTCAGTGTAGATGTAGTGGTGGTTGTGGTCCTCTCTGTTATAACAGTCAGTGTAGATGTAGTGGTGGTTGTGGTCCTCTCTGTTATAACAGTCAGTGTAGATGTAGTGGTGGTGTGGGTGTGGTCCTCTCTGTTATAACAGTCAGTGTAGATGTAGTGGTGGTTGTGGTCCTCTCTGTTATAACAGTCAGTGTAGATGTGGTGGTGGTTGTGGTCCTCTCTGATATTACAGTCAGTGTAGATGTAGTGGTGGTTGTGGTTGTGGTCCTCTCTGTTATAACAGTCAGTGTAGATGTAGTGGTGGTTGTGGTCCTCTCTGTTATAACAGTCAGTGTAGATGTGGTGGTGGTTGTGGTCCTCTCTGTTATAACAGTCAGTGTAGATGTAGTGGTGGTTGTGGTCCTCTCTGTTATAACAGTCAGTGTAGATGTAGTGGTGGTTGTGGTCCTCTCTGATATAACAGTCAGTGTAGATGTAGTGGTGGTTGTGGTTGTGGTCCTCTCTGTTATAACAGTCAGTGTAGATGTAGTGGTGGTTGTGGTCCTCTCTGTTATAACAGTCAGTGTAGATGTAGTGGTGGTTGTGGTCCTCTCTGTTATAACAGTCAGTGTAGATGTAGTGGTGGTTGTGGTCCTCTCTGTTATAACAGTCAGTGTAGATGTAGTGGTGGTTGTGGTCCTCTCTGTTATAACAGTCAGTGTAGATGTAGTGGTGGTTGTGGTTGTGGTCCTCTCTGTTATAACAGTCAGTGTAGATGTAGTGGTGGTTGTGGTCCTCTCTGTTATAACAGTCAGTGTAGATGTAGTGGTGGTTGTGGTCCTCTCTGTTATAACAGTCAGTGTAGATGTAGTGGTGGTTGTGGTCCTCTCTGTTATAACAGTCAGTGTAGATGTAGTGGTGGTTGTGGTCCTCTCTGTTATAACAGTCAGTGTAGATGTAGTGGTGGTTGTGGTCCTCTCTGTTATAACAGTCAGTGTAGATGTAGTGGTGGTTGTGGTCCTCTCTGTTATAACAGTCAGTGTAGATGTAGTGGTGGTTGTGGTCCTCTCTGTTATAACAGTCAGTGTAGATGTAGTGGTGGTTGTGGTCCTCTCTGTTATAACAGTCAGTGTAGATGTAGTGGTGGTTGTGGTCCTCTCTGTTATAACAGTCAGTGTAGATGTGGTGGTGGTTGTGGTCCTCTGTTATAACAGTCAGTGTAGATGTAGTGGTGGTTGTGGTCCTCTCTGTTATAACAGTCAGTGTAGATGTAGTGGTGGTTGTGGTCCTCTCTGTTATAACAGTCAGTGTAGATGTAGTGGTGGTTGTGGTTGTGGTCCTCTCTGTTATAACAGTCAGTGTAGATGTAGTGGTGGTTGTGGTCCTCTCTGTTATAACAGTCAGTGTAGATGTAGTGGTGGTTGTGGTCCTCTCTGTTATAACAGTCAGTGTAGATGTAGTGGTGGTTGTGGTCCTCTCTGTTATAACAGTCAGTGTAGATGTGGTGGTGGTTGTGGTCCTCTCTGTTATAACAGTCAGTGTAGATGTAGTGGTGGTTGTGGTTGTGGTCCTCTCTGTTATAACAGTCAGTGTAGATGTAGTGGTGGTTGTGGTCCTCTCTGTTATAACAGTCAGTGTAGATGTGGTGGTGGTTGTGGTCCTCTCTGTTATAACAGTCAGTGTAGATGTAGTGGTGGTTGTGGTCCTCTCTGTTATAACAGTCAGTGTAGATGTAGTGGTGGTTGTGGTCCTCTCTGTTATAACAGTCAGTGTAGATGTAGTGGTGGTTGTGGTCCTCTCTGTTATAACAGTCAGTGTAGATGTAGTGGTGGTTGTGGTCCTCTCTGTTATAACAGTCAGTGTAGATGTAGTGGTGGTTGTGGTCCTCTGTTATAACAGTCAGTGTAGATGTAGTGGTGGTTGTGGTCCTCTCTGTTATAACAGTCAGTGTAGATGTAGTGGTGGTTGTGGTCCTCTCTGTTATAACAGTCAGTGTAGATGTAGTGGTGGTTGTGGTTGTGGTCCTCTCTGTTATAACAGTCAGTGTAGATGTAGTGGTGGTTGTGGTCCTCTCTGTTATAACAGTCAGTGTAGATGTAGTGGTGGTTGTGGTCCTCTCTGTTATAACAGTCAGTGTAGATGTAGTGGTGGTTGTGGTCCTCTCTGTTATAACAGTCAGTGTAGATGTAGTGGTGGTTGTGGTCCTCTCTGTTATAACAGTCAGTGTAGATGTAGTGGTGGTTGTGGTCCTCTCTGTTATAACAGTCAGTGTAGATGTAGTGGTGGTTGTGGTCCTCTCTGTTATAACAGTCAGTGTAGATGTAGTGGTGGTTGTGGTCCTCTCTGTTATAACAGTCAGTGTAGATGTAGTGGTGGTTGTGGTCCTCTCTGTTATAACAGTCAGTGTAGATGTAGTGGTGGTTGTGGTCCTCTCTGTTATAACAGTCAGTGTAGATGTGGTGGTGGTTGTGGTCCACTCTGTTATAACAGTCAGTGTAGATGTAGTGGTGGTTGTGGTCCTCTCTGTTATAACAGTCAGTGTAGATGTAGTGGTGGTTGTGGTCCTCTCTGTTATAACAGTCAGTGTAGATGTAGTGGTGGTTGTGGTCCTCTCTGTTATAACAGTCAGTGTAGATGTAGTGGTGGTTGTGGTCCTCTCTGTTATAACAGTCAGTGTAGATGTAGTGGTGGTTGTGGTCCTCTCTGTTATAACAGTCAGTGTAGATGTAGTGGTGGTTGTGGTCCTCTCTGTTATAACAGTCAGTGTAGATGTAGTGGTGGTTGTGGTCCTCTCTGTTATAACAGTCAGTGTAGATGTAGTGGTGGTTGTGGTCCTCTCTGTTATAACAGTCAGTGTAGATGTAGTGGTGGTTGTGGTCCTCTCTGTTATAACAGTCAGTGTAGATGTGGTGGTGGTTGTGGTCCTCTCTGTTATAACAGTCAGTGTAGATGTAGTGGTGGTTGTGGTCCTCTCTGTTATAACAGTCAGTGTAGATGTAGTGGTGGTTGTGGTCCTCTCTGTTATAACAGTCAGTGTAGATGTGGTGGTGGTTGAGGTCCTCTCTGTTATAACAGTCAGTGTAGATGTAGTGGTGGTTGTGGTCCTCTCTGTTATAACAGTCAGTGTAGATGTGGTGGTGGTTGTGGTCCTCTCTGTTATAACAGTCAGTGTAGATGTAGTGGTGGTTGTGGTCCTCTCTGTTATAACAGTCAGTGTAGATGTAGTGGTGGTTGTGGTCCTCTCTGTTATAACAGTCAGTGTAGATGTAGTGGTGGTTGTGGTCCTCTCTGTTATAACAGTCAGTGTAGATGTAGTGGTGGTTGTGGTCCTCTCTGTTATAACAGTCAGTGTAGATGTAGTGGTGGTTGTGGTCCTCTCTGTTATAACAGTCAGTGTAGATGTAGTGGTGGTTGTGGTCCTCTCTGTTATAACAGTCAGTGTAGATGTGGTGGTGGTTGTGGTCCTCTCTGTTATAACAGTCAGTGTAGATGTAGTGGTGGTTGTGGTCCTCTCTGTTATAACAGTCAGTGTAGATGTAGTGGTGGTTGTGGTCCTCTCTGTTATAACAGTCAGTGTAGATGTAGTGGTGGTTGTGGTCCTCTCTGTTATAACAGTCAGTGTAGATGTAGTGGTGGTTGTGGTCCTCTCTGTTATAACAGTCAGTGTAGATGTAGTGGTGGTTGTGGTCCTCTCTGTTATAACAGTCAGTGTAGATGTGGTGGTGGTTGTGGTCCTCTCTGTTATAACAGTCAGTGTAGATGTAGTGGTGGTTGTGGTCCTCTCTGTTATAACAGTCAGTGTAGATGTAGTGGTGGTTGTGGTCCTCTCTGTTATAACAGTCAGTGTAGATGTAGTGGTGGTTGTGGTCCTCTCTGTTATAACAGTCAGTGTAGATGTGGTGGTGGTTGAGGTCCTCTCTGTTATAACAGTCAGTGTAGATGTAGTGGTGGTTGTGGTCCTCTCTGTTATAACAGTCAGTGTAGATGTAGTGGTGGTTGTGGTCCTCTCTGTTATAACAGTCAGTGTAGATGTAGTGGTGGTTGTGGTCCTCTCTGTTATAACAGTCAGTGTAGATGTAGTGGTGGTTGTGGTCCTCTCTGTTATAACAGTCAGTGTAGATGTAGTGGTGGTTGTGGTCCTCTCTGTTATAACAGTCAGTGTAGATGTGGTGGTGGTTGTGGTCCTCTCTGTTATAACAGTCAGTGTAGATGTAGTGGTGGTTGTGGTCCTCTCTGTTATAACAGTCAGTGTAGATGTAGTGGTGGTTGTGGTCCTCTCTGTTATAACAGTCAGTGTAGATGTAGTGGTGGTTGTGGTCCTCTCTGTTATAACAGTCAGTGTAGATGTAGTGGTGGTTGTGGTCCTCTCTGTTATAACAGTCAGTGTAGATGTAGTGGTGGTTGTGGTCCTCTCTGTTATAACAGTCAGTGTAGATGTAGTGGTGGTTGTGGTCCTCTCTGTTATAACAGTCAGTGTAGATGTAGTGGTGGTTGTGGTCCTCTCTGTTATAACAGTCAGTGTAGATGTAGTGGTGGTTGTGGTCCTCTCTGTTATAACAGTCAGTGTAGATGTAGTGGTGGTTGTGGTCCTCTCTGTTATAACAGTCAGTGTAGATGTAGTGGTGGTTGTGGTCCTCTCTGTTATAACAGTCAGTGTAGATGTAGTGGTGGTTGTGGTCCTCTCTTTTATAACAGTCAGTGTAGATGTAGTGGTGGTTGTGGTCCTCTCTGTTATAACAGTCAGTGTAGATGTAGTGGTAGTTTTGTGGTCCTCTCTGTTATAACAGTCAGTGTAGATGTAGTGGTGGTTGTGGTCCTCTCTGTTATAACAGTCAGTGTAGATGTAGTGGTGGTTGTGGTCCTCTCTGTTATAACAGTCAGTGTAGATGTAGTGGTGGTTGTGGTCCTCTCTGTTATAACAGTCAGTGTAGATGTAGTGGTGGTTGTGGTCCTCTCTGTTATAACAGTCAGTGTAGATGTGGTGGTGGTTGTGGTCCTCTCTGTTATAACAGTCAGTGTAGATGTAGTGGTGGTTGTGGTCCTCTCTGTTATAACAGTCAGTGTAGATGTAGTGGTGGTTGTGGTCCTCTCTGTTATAACAGTCAGTGTAGATGTAGTGGTGGTTGTGGTCCTCTCTGTTATAACAGTCAGTGTAGATGTGGTGGTGGTTGAGGTCCTCTCTGTTATAACAGTCAGTGTAGATGTAGTGGTGGTTGTGGTCCTCTCTGTTATAACAGTCAGTGTAGATGTAGTGGTGGTTGTGGTCCTCTCTGTTATAACAGTCAGTGTAGATGTAGTGGTGGTTGTGGTCCTCTCTGTTATAACAGTCAGTGTAGATGTAGTGGTGGTTGTGGTCCTCTCTGTTATAACAGTCAGTGTAGATGTAGTGGTGGTTGTGGTCCTCTCTGTTATAACAGTCAGTGTAGATGTAGTGGTGGTTGTGGTCCTCTCTGTTATAACAGTCAGTGTAGATGTAGTGGTGGTTGTGGTCCTCTCTGTTATAACAGTCAGTGTAGATGTAGTGGTGGTTGTGGTCCTCTCTGTTATAACAGTCAGTGTAGATGTAGTGGTGGTTGTGGTCCTCTCTGTTATAACAGTCAGT
>NW_027014265.1:0-13901 GCF_036934945.1 Oncorhynchus masou masou | reverse complement strand
GACAGAAAACCTCACAAGAAACAAACTTCGTTATAGTCAAACTAACTACACCACAATGAGTATTATGTTACTATTATCGCCGTCCTCACTTATAAGAACAGGAACAACACAAAAGTACCTGCCCTATCCAGAATAGCCTCCTCTCTCACTGACAGTTGGTGCTGCTATCCTTTCACCCTCCTCCATGGCTGTTAGCTTGCTACCTACAAATGTATTTTGAGTTTGCTTTTTTACAGTGATAAATACATCAAGATAGCTAGCTAATATGAAGTAAGGTATCTGGTAAAAATTGTATTCACCTAGCTAGCTATCTATAGAGTATTTCAAGTTGGCTAGATAGCTAGCTCATTTAGCAGCTCATTTGAGTTAGCCTGCACTGTAGCTAGTAAGCTAATCATACATCGTTTTTAAAAGCATTTTAAAAGTGTATTTACTTACTTGAATAGATTGTTCTCCCAGCCATGTGGACGATTGGAAACAGGGCAGCAAAGTTAGTTTGTCACCAGAGTGGTTTAGAGCATATTTACTATTTACCTGTGAATACATTCATGAAATGGAGAACAGATTAACCTATTTACCCATTTGATAACCAGACCTTCATACAAACTTGCTGAATTCTTGATGCGCCATCGAACGTGCTGCTATATGCTGCCAGGTGGCAATTTACCACCTGCTAGTTTACGCGAGCTGTTAGGCAGCTCCAAAACGCAGGTTTTCCACCATAATTTGCAAATAAATTCATTAAAAATCCTATAATGTGATTTTCTGGATTTTTTTCTTCTCATTTTGTCTGTCATAGTTGAAGTGTACCTATGATGAAAATTACAGGCCTCATCTTTTTAAGTGGGAGAACTTGCACAATTGGTGGCTGACTAAATACTTTTTGCCCCACTGTAAGTGTGCGTTGTATGTTTTAGAGAAATTAAATAATTGACTATTGTAAGAGCTTTCATTGTCTGTTTATATGCCCCCTTCATTTGTCCTACAGTTCTGACTTGTTGTACAGGGAATACACTAAGAACGGACCATGTTCTGAATTCTGTAACTTTACATTTCAAAAGTGCTGAACAAATAGTTAAACTGACAACGTCCGTCCCAGCTCGCTCATTAATGTCTTAATCTAAATTACAGATTGCCTCTTATCCACTCGTCGTCCCCTTATGCCATAGTTTGTACATCTCAATTGTCAGTAGAAACGACGTTTGTTTAAGCAAGTCAGCCATATCAGCTATGTTTTTTTTTAAAGGCAGTAAATGAGGCTGAACGAACTGTTTGGCTGCCAGACAAGACTCCACTGATAGCCAGGTGTAGCGGTGGAAATTCACTCCATGGTGCTGAAAAGAAAGCTCTGTTGTTGGGACAGATTTATGTAGGACCTAACAATTTGGCATGCATCTAAAACACTGGTCTTTATAATGTCGAAATAAATCATATCTCCAACCTTCATACCACACCCACAAACTTAAATCATACACTCAATCATTAAGCGAAAGCCTCATCACATTCATTTGTATTACTCCACTGTATAGATATTGTATCTGCCCCATTATGGTGTCGGTGGGAGAATGGGCAGTATTATGGTGTAGGTGACAGCGCGGCAGTATTATGGTGTAGGTGACAGCGCGGCAGTATTATGGTGTAGGTGACAGCGCGGCAGTATGATGGTGTCGGCGAGAGCGCGGCAGTATTATGGTGTAGGTGACAGCACGGCAGTATTATGGTGTCGGCGAGAGAAAGGCAGCATTATGGTGTAGGTGACAGCACGGCAGTATTATGGTGTAGGTGTCAGCACGGCAGTATTATGGTGTAGGTGACAGCACGGCAGTATTATGGTGTAGGTGACAGCACGGCTGTATTATGGTGTAGGTGACAGCACGGCAGTATTATGGTGTAGGTGACAGCACGGCAGTATTATGGTGTAGGTGACAGCACGGCAGTATTATGGTGTAGGTGACAGCGTGGCAGTATTATGGTGTAGGTGACAGCACGGCAGTATTATGGTGTAGGGGACAGTGCGGCAGTATTATGGTGTAGGTGACAGCACGGCAGTATTATGGTGTAGGTGACAGCGTGGCAGTATTATGGTGTCGGCGAGAGCACCATTGATCTCCATTTTGCAGTCCAACTTCTTCTTCTACTACGAGTCGGTAAACAAACTGTCAGGGTGCTGCCCCCTGGAGAGTGTTGTCTGAACAGGTATAAAGACCAGGATGGTGATTGACCGCCCCCTGGAGGGTGTTGTCTGAACAGGTATAAAGACCAGGATGGTGATTTACTGCCCCCTGGAGGCTGTTGTCTGAACAGGTATAAAGACCAGGATGGTGATTGACTGCCCCCTGGAGGCTGTTGTCTGAACAGGTATAAAGACCAGGATGGTGATTTACTGCCCCCTGGAGGCTGTTGTCTGAACAGGTATAAAGACCAGGATGGTGATTTACTGCCCCCTGGAGGCTGTTGTCTGAACAGGTATAAAGACCAGGATGGTGATTTACTGCCACCTGGAGGCTGTTGTCTGAACAGGTATAAAGACCAGGATGGTGATTTACTGCCCCCTGGAGGGTGTTGTCTGAACAGGTATAAAGACCAGGATGGTGATTTACTGCCCCCTGGAGGCTGTTGTCTGAACAGGTATAAAGACCAGGATGGTGATTTACTGCCCCCTGGAAGCTGTTGTCTGAACAGGTATAAAGACCAGGATGGTGATTTACTGCCACCTGCAGTTATGGAAAGTTTTTACTCAAAAGGATAATTCATTGGCTGATCCCTCCTGATGACCTGGATGGAATTATGTGATCCTTCCTTAACCCACAGGAAGTCCCACCCTGGTACCTACTTCAAAAATGGCGCTGCCCATACTAGAACAGTCTTTTGGGCACTGAAGCCCTCGCTCTCCAATTGGTTGGACAGGCGGGTAGGCAGGTGAGATGAAATCAGTGTGGCGGCGTCTGTTGGCTCTTCAAGAGAACCACGCGAACAGGGGGTATTCTGTACACGTTAGGGGTGAAAGGGCAACTGGGAAGCCATCAAGTAGCAGTGTACAGGCATCCCCCACTGAGAGATGCGCCGCTGATGTGCTCCCCCCACAAGGTAATATACACATCTTATTTTGCTGTTGTAGAGGGAGATGTTAGTTAGCCAAATCAACACAACTCAGTAAGTGACAGATCCATTCAGGAGCTTAAAAACGTCTGGTTGAACAATTTAACAGCATTGATTTAAGGACATCATTACTGGGACGTGTATGTCGCCACCTACTGGAAAGATACAGTTATGCCACCAACAGATTCTACCATCACTTTACAAAATCCTAATTTCCCCCCCCCATGTACACGTGAAACGCTAGCCTCATACGCGTTTATTGATTGGTTATTGGCATGATTGATAATAAATAATACAATTCAGCAGTAGTCGTCAGGCAAATAAAAGCACAATAATAACAGTTTGACACAAAAAAGTTGATGAAAACAAAACTACCAAGACAAGATTTGAATTCACAACCAATAAAATTTATTCAATTATATATATATATATATATACAAATATGTACATGTCATGTAACAAGTAAATATTAAAATAGACATATCTTTTTTTAGAACTTCTGTTTAAAATGACGTTTGAAAAAATAGGTTTTGTTGCATTAAATTCTCACATTAAAACTGGAAAAGGATAGGTATTTTCTTCTCCTAATAGAAGCCACAACAAACGTTGTATTTTTTAATGACACAACCACCGGACCCCACACACACACACACACACACACACACACACACACACACACACGGGATAGAGAGGCTGTACACGGAGTGTTCCGGTATCCCAAATGGCACCCTATTCCCTATATAGTGCACTACTTTTCACTAGAGCCAGTATAGGTTCCTGATGAAAAGTAGTGTACTATATAGGGAATAGGGTGCCATTTCAGATGCACCCTTTTGTTGCAAACGAAGGGGAGCGAATGACGACAAATTATTTATTTTTTTAAGGTTTAACTGAACTTTTAACGGCACAGCTTCTTCTGGGGGGTAACAGCTACCAGCCTGCAACGACAACAGCAGCATCCAAAAATCACAACTCCATTAGAATTAACACCTCGTTGTGGTGCCTGGATCCAACTCCATTAGAATTAACACCGTTGTGGTGCCTGGATCCAACTCCATTAGAATTAACACCTCGTTGTGATGCCTGGATCCAACTCCATTAGAATTAACACCTCGTTGTGATGCCTGGATTCAACTCCAGTCCAGAGGGGAAATGGAAGAAACAACGGAACCAAACGGAACCAAATCCGAACCAACACATGCTTCAAGAGTTAAGCCAATAACATCGACTTTAACAATAACAACAAGGAACTTGACACCGACTCAATATAAAAACCAACTTTGGTCCAGACAAAAAACAAAATAACCTTTTACGATTAAAATATTGATTACTTATTTTTTCCCTGTACAAGTTTAAAACCATAATTACATGGGTTATTTACAAAATGCACAATCTTCACGTAGAAAATAAGTTAAAAAAAAATAATTAAGAGCACAAGTCTGTACATTATGTATTGAACAAAACGCACTTAAAAACAAAAGTAGAATTGTATTCTTTTTTTCGTAATCCCGCCTGGTGAGGAAGGTGCAGCGGGCACAGAGATGGTAGCCTCCACAGGGCGGTGCCCACTAACCACGCACCCCCCCCCCCCCAAGAGCGGTGCTCTCTAACCACGCACCCCCCCTCAAGAGAGGTGCTCTCTAACCACGCACCCCCTAAGAGCGGTGCTCTCTAACCACGCACCCCCTGAGAGCGGTGCTCTCTAACCACGCACCCCCTGAGAGCGGTGCTCTCTAACCACGCACCCCCTAAGAGCGGTGCTCTCTAACCACGCACCCCCTAAGAGCGGTGCTCTCTAACCACGCACCCCCCAAGAGCGGTGCTCTCTAACCACGCACCCCCCTCCAAGAGCGGTGCTCTCTAACCACGCACCCCCCTCCAAGAGCGGTGCTCTCTAACCACGCGCCCCCACCCCCCTCCAAGAGCGGTGCTCTCTAACCACGCGCCCCCTAAGAGCAGTGCTCTCTAACCACGCGCCCCCCAAAGAGCGGTGCTCTCTAACCACGCGCCCCCCAAAGAGCGGTGCTCTCTAACCACGCGCCCCCCCCAAAGAGCGGTGCTCTCTAACCACGCGCCCCCAAAGAGCGGTGCTCTCCTAACCACGCGCCTCCCCAAAGAGCGGTGCTCTCTAACCACGCGCCCCCTAAGAGCGGTGCTCTCTAACCACGCGCCCCCCTAAGAGCGGTGCTCTCTAACCACGCTACCCCAAGAGCGGTGCTCTCTAACCACGCTACCCCAAGAGCGGTGCTCTCTAACCACGCCGCCCCCCAAGAGCGGTGCTCTCTACCCACGCGCCCCCCAAGAGCGGTGCTCTCTAACCACGCGCCCCCAAGAGCGGTGCTCTCCTAACCACGCGCCCCCCCAAGAGCGGTGCTCTCTAACCACGCGCCCCCAAGAGCGGTGCTCTCTAACCACGCGCCCCCCCAAGAGCGGTGCTCTCTAACCACGCACCCCAAGAGCGGTGCTCTCTAACCACGCACCCCCAAGAGCGGTGCTCTCTAACCACGCACCCCCAAGAGCGGTGCTCTCTAACCACGCACCCCCAAGAGCGGTGCTCTCTAACCACGCACCCCCAAGAGCGGTGCTCTCTAACCACGCACCCCCAAGTTCCGTCAACTTCAGTGCTTGACCTTTCTTTTCTCTACCTCATTCCTTCTAACATGTGACCCCCCCCATCACTTCATTCCTGTTCGAGGTAGATGGCCACTAGATGATCGGTCCTCATCAGTCCTCTGCCTGACCCTTACCGTGGGTCGTGTAGCCTAAAAGTCACGGGTCATATGGGCGTGAGGTCAAAGTCGTCGTTGACCTCCACCAGGGGGATGTAGAACTCGGGTATCTCGAAGATGGAGGTGCACTTGTACACGACTGGCTCCAGCTCCTGGAGTTTCAGCTGCCAATGGAGACGCTGGACAGCATTAAGAGCTGCTGCCTCGTGCTGCTGCCTCATCAGAAGACACGTCTGGGGGGGGGGATATTAATAAGATGGAAGAGGAAGGAGAAGAGTTACGGAGAGAAGGAGAAAGGTATGAGACATGAACTTCACCCTAAAACCCAATTCAGACCGTTTTGCCAAATGAATACATTTAAAAACGAGAAGTACTATCGGAAATAGAGGGTCCAAGCTCTCTCCAAAGCCGATATGTAGCCACTTACTGCACCAGACCGAATGGACGAAAACATACCACCGTAGATTGAGTATTTACGCTCCAACATTAGTTTCACTGCTGCAAGAAGGGCCACGTTTACAGAGACCAAGCTTACCTTGAGTTTATCGAACTTGTCGTCCACGTCTTGCAACCAGGACATAAACTGGCGGGCGTTGAAACGATCCCTGACAGACGTCTTGCCATCTTGGTCTCCCTAGAAACACAACATCGATAATACAACGTTACCGAAAACTGGCAGCGTTACTCACGGTTCTGTTAAACCATTATGGATCAGAACGGGCAGCGTCACGGTTCTGTTAAACCATTATGGATCAGAACGGGCAGCGTTACGGTTCTGTTAAACCATTATGGATCAGAACGGGCAGCGTCACGGTTCTGTTAAACCATTATGGATCAGAACGGGCAGCGTCACGGTTCTGTTAAACCATTATGGATCAGAGCGGGCAGCGTCACGGTTCTGTTAAACCATTATGGATCAGAGCGGGCAGCGTCGCGGTTCTGTTAAACCATTATGGATCAGAACGGGCAGCGTCACGGTTCTGTTAAACCATTATGGATCAGAACGGGCAGGCCACGGTTCTGTTAAACCATTATGGATCAGAGCGGGCAGCGTTACGGTTCTGTTAAACCATTATGGATCAGAACGGGCAGCGCACGGTTCTGTTAAACCATTATGGATCCAGAACGGGCAGCGTTACGGTTCTGTTAAACCATTATGGATCAGAACGGGCAGCGTCACGGTTCTGTTAAACCATTATGGATCAGAGCGGGCAGCGTTACGGTTCTGTTAAACCATTATGGATCAGAACGGGCAGCGTTACGGTTCTGTTAAAACCATTATGGATCAGAACGGGCAGCGTCACGGTTCTGTTAAACCATTATGGATCCAGAACGGGCAGCGTCACCGTTCTGTTAAACCATTATGGATCCAGAACGGGCAGCGTCCGCGGTTCTGTTAAACCATTATGGATCCAGAACGGGCAGCGTCACGGTTCTGTTAAACCATTATGGATCCAGAACGGGCAGCGTCCGGTTCTGTTAAACCATTATGGATCAGAACGGGCAGCGTCACGGTTCTGTTAAACCATTATGGATCAGAACGGGCAGCGTCCACGGTTCTGTTAAACCATTATGGATCAGAACGGGCAGCGTTACGGTTCTGTTAAACCATTATGGATCAGAACGGGCAGCGTCACGGTTCTGTTAAACCATTATGGATCAGAACGGGCAGCGTCACGGTTCTGTTAAACCATTATGGATCAGAACGGGCAGCGTCACGGTTCTGTTAAACCATTATGGATCAGAACGGGCAGCGTTACGGTTCTGTTAAACCATTATGGATCAGAACGGGCAGCGCACGGTTCTGTTAAACCATTATGGATCAGAACGGCAGCGTTACGGTTCTGTTAAACCATTATGGATCAGAACGGGCAGCGTCACGGTTCTGTTAAACCATTATGGATCAGAACGGGCAGCGTTACTCACGGTTCTGTTAAACCATTATGGATCAGAACGGGCAGCGTTACTCACGGTTCTGTTAAACCATTATGGATCAGAACGGGTAGCGTTACTCACGGTTCTGTTAAACCATTATGGATCAGAACGGGGCAGCGTTACTCACGGTTCTGTTAAACCATTATGGATCAGAACGGGCAGCGTTACTCACGGTTCTGTTAAACCATTATGGATCAGAACGGGCAGCGTCACTCACGGTTCTGTTAAACCATTATGGATCAGAACGGGCAGCGTCACTCACGGTTCTGTTAAACCATTATGGATCAGAACGGGCAGCGTCACTCACGGTTCTGTTAAACCATTATGGATCAGAACGGGCAGCGTTACTCACGGTTCTGTTAAACCATTATGGATCAGAACGGGCAGCGTTACGGTTCTGTTAAACCATTACGGATCAGAACGGGCAGCGTTACGGTTCTGTTAAACCATTACGGATCAGAACGGGCAGCGTTACATGGTTCTGTTAAACCATTACGGATCAGAACGGGCAGCGTTACGGTTCTGTTAAACCATTACGGATCAGAACGGGCAGCGTTACGGTTCTGTTAAACCATTACGGATCAGAACGGGCAGCGTTACGGTTCTGTTAAACCATTACGGATCAGAACGGGCAGCGTTACGGTTCTGTTAAACCATTACGGATCAGAACGGGCAGCGTTACGGTTCTGTTAAACCATTACGGATCAGAACGGGCAGCGACACGGTTCGGTTAAACCATTATGGATCAGAACGGGCAGCGTTAGTTACTGTGTTAGCTGGAAATCACTGAGTGTTTGCGTCATGACAAAAAATATTAAAAATACAACTGCTGTCAGCAAAGGGATTTATAAATCCATTCGATTAGTTGATTGATGCCAACTTAGGAATTCTACATGATTTTAGTTTAAATAAATGTGATCTATTGATTGGTCGATACCAACTTACTGATTATACATTATAAATACATGTGACGGATTGATACAAACTTACTGATTCTACAGTACGTGACATCATGCCACTTGCCTGGGCATCCTGCGGCATGTTGTACACCTCGGCGTCCAATAGCACGGTGCACGCACTAAACGGGAGCGTCTGATTGGCTAGTGTTCTGGCAGCCCGGGTAGTGAACTCGAATACTTCCTGTTCGTTGGAAACAATTAACTTTTCCTGGAAGAGAGAAGAAGAGAAGAGTAGAGTTAGACGAGAATAAGGAGTGGAGGAAAAGGGTGGAGTTGAGTTAGACGAGAAGAAGGAGTGGAGGAAAAGGGTGGAGTTGAGTTAGACGAGAATAAGGAGTGGAGGAAAAGGGTGGAGTTGAGTTAGACGAGAAGAAGGAGTGGAGGAAAAGGGTGGAGTTGAGTTAGACGAGAATAAGGAGTGGAGGAAAAGGGTGGAGTTAGACGAGAATAAGGAGTGGAGGAAAAGGGTGGAGTTGAGTTAGAAGAGAATAAGGAGTGGAGGAAAAGGATGGAGTTAGACTAGAATAAGGAGTGGAGGAAAAGGGTGGAGTTGAGTTAGACGAGAATAAGGAGTGGAGGAAAAGGATGGAGTTAGACTAGAATAAGGAGTGGAGGAAAAGGATGGAGTTAGACTAGAATAAGGAGTGGATGAAAAGGGTGGAGTTAGACTAGAATAAGGAGTGGATGAAAAGGGTGGAGTTAGACTAGAATAAGGAGTGGATGAAAAGGGTGGAGTTGAGTTCAATAGTTGAGACCGATGAAAGCGTCTCCTACTTGTATTTGTAACGTCAAACAGTATTTCAGCGTAAATAACAGTTCCTAAATAAGTACAATCAAGCTATAAAAAGGAAAATTAAATAGGACAGAGTTTAAATTCACTCCACATACCCGTTCAATGCTGTGTTGCAAGCGTAGCTTCATACGAACAACTTCCTGTTGTTTAAACATCTCCTTCAGTTGGTCCGGTAGAGACGGAGGGGGAGTTATCTGTTAAGAGACAAATTAATATAAACATTACAAACAGTTCAACATCATGAAACATTTGAAGATTGTTTAATAAGACCCTTTAATGCATGAGTGTCTTGAGTGGAGGACATTAGCGATAAAGAAACATTCAATGGGAAAAGAGAGGAGATCCAAGAGGACAGATCCGATCCAAGAGAGGACAGATCCGATCCAAGAGAGGACAGATCCGATCCAAGAGAGGACAGATCCGATCCAAGAGAGGACAGATCCGATCCAAGAGAGGACAGATCCGATCCAAGAGAGGACAGATCCGATCCAAGAGAGGACAGAGGAGATAAAATAATAAAACACAGGAGTGTAGATGCTCTCTTAAGTGTCAATAGAGATTTTCGGTCAAGGAGTACCGAACCCTTTAATGATCAAACTCCAGACTCACAGTTGGAATACAGAGTTTGCCGAAGGGGTTCCCGTCGAGCAGGTACGATCCTGTAAACGTCACGTATTCGTCGTAATACTGCGGCGGCTGGGGGATGACGCTCAGCAGCACTTTGCGGTTCTCCTCGATCTTCTTGCGGATGTGCAGGAACTCGTAGTAAGGGTTGGCCCTCTCCGTCTGGTACGGCTGGATCTCCTCCAGCTTCAGAGAGTCAACGATGGACGCCAGAGACGGCTGAGGCTTCTCCATCCCCTGAGCAAAGACGAGAAGAGACATACAGTAAGATAAGGTAGAGGAGGGAAGGCATACGGTAAGGTAGGCTAGAGGAGGCATACGGTCAGGTAGGCTAGAGGAGGCATACGGTCAGGTAGGCTAGAGGAGGCGTACGGTCAGGTAGGCTAGAGGAGGCGTACGGTCAGGTAGGCTAGAGGAGGCGTACGGTAAGGTAGGCTAGAGGCGTACGGTCAGGTAGGCTAGAGGAGGCGTACGGTAAGGTAGGCTAGAGGAGGCGTACGGTAAGGTAGGGTAGAGGAGGCGTACGGTCAGGTAGGCTAGAGGAGGCGTACGGTAAGGTAGGCTAGAGGAGGCGTACGGTAAGGTAGGCTAGAGGAGGCGTACGGTAAGGTAGGCTAGAGGAGGCGTACGGTAAGGTAGAGGAGGGGAGGCGTACGGTAAGGTAGGCTAGAGGAGGCGTACGGTAAGGTAGAGGAGGGGAGGCATACGGTAAGGTAGGGTAGAGGAGGCATACGGTAAGGTAGGCTAGAGGGAGGCGTACGGTAAGGTAGGCTAGAGGAGGCGTGCGGTAGGTAGGCTAGAGGAGCGTACGGTAAGGTAGGCTAGAGGAGGCGTACGGTAGGTAGGCTAGAAGGGCGTACGTGTAAGGTAGGCTAGAGGAGGCATACGGTAAGGTAGGCTAGAGGAGGCATACGGTAAGGTAGGCTAGAGGAGCGTACGGTAAGGTAGGCTAGAGGAGGCGACAATAAGGTAGAGGAGAGGAGCGTACGGTAAGGTAGGCTAGAGGAGGCGTACGGTGGGTAGGCTAGGGAGGCGTACGGTAAGGTAGGCTAGAGGAGGCGTACGGTAAGGTAGGCTAGAGGAGGCGTACGGTAAGGTAGGCTAGAGGAGGGGAGGCGTACGGTAAGGTAGGCTAGAGGAGGGGAGGCGTGCGGGGTAGGTAGGCTAGAGGAGGGGAGGCGTGCGGTAAGGTAGGCTAGAGGAGGGGAGGCGTACGGTAAGGTAGGCTAGAGGAGGGGAGGCGTACGGTAAGGTAGGCTAGAGGAGGGGAGGCGTGCGGTAAGGTAGGCTAGAGGAGGGGAGCGTACGGTGGGTAGGCTAGAGGAGGAGGCGTACGGTAAGGTAGGCTAGAGGAGGGGAGGCGTACGGTAAGGTAGGCTAGAGGAGGGGAGGCGTACGGTAAGGTAGGCTAGAGGAGGGGAGGCGTACGGTAAGGTAGGGGAGGGGAGGCATACGGTAAGGTAGGGGAGGGGAGACATACGGTAAGGTAGAGGAGGGGAGGCATACGGTAAGGTAGAGGAGGCATACGGTAAGGTAGGGGAGGCATACGGTAAGGTAGGGGAGGTGAGGCATACGGTAAGGTAGGGGAGGGGAGACATACGGTAAGGTAGGGGAGGGGAGACATACGGTAAGGTAGGGGAGGCATACGGTAAGGTAGAGGAGGTGAGGCATATGGTAAGGTAGGGGAGGTGAGGCATACGGTAAGGTAGGGGAGGTGAGGCATACGGTAAGGTAGGGGAGGTGAGGCATACGGTAAGGTAGGGGAGGGGAGACATACGGTAAGGTAGAGGAGGGGAGGCATACGGTAGAGGAGGCATACGGTAAGGTAGGGGAGGCATACGGTAAGGTAGGGGAGGCATACGGTAAGGTAGGGGAGGTGAGGCGTAAGGTAGGGGAGGGGAGGCATACGGTAAGGTAGGGGAGGGGAGACATACGGTAAGGTAGGGGAGGGGAGACATACGGTAAGGTAGGGGAGGCATACGGTAAGGTAGAGGAGGTGAGGCATACGGTAAGGTAGGGGAGGTGAGGCATACGGTAAGGTAGAGGAGGCATACGGTAAGGTAGGGGAGGCATACGGTAAGGTAGGGGAGGCACGCGAGGTAAGGTGGGGAGGCATACGGTAAGGTAGGGGAGGCGAGGCATACGGTAAGGTAGGGGAGGCGAGGCATACGGTAAGGTAGGGGAGGCGAGGCATACGGTAAGGTAGGGGAGGCGAGGCATACGGTAAGGTAGGGGAGGGGAGGCATACGGTAAGGTAGGGGAGGCGAGGCATACGGTAAGGTAGGGGAGGCATACGGTAAGGTAGGGGAGGCGAGGCATACGGTAAGGTAGGGGAGGGGAGGCATACGGTAAGGTAGGGGCGAGGCATACGGTAAGGTAGGGGAGGTGAGGCATACGGTAAGGTAGGGGGAGGCGAGGCATACGGTAGGTAGGGGAGGCGAGGCATACGGTAAGGTAGGGGAGGCGAGGCATACGGTAAGGTAGGGGAGGCGAGGCATACGGTAAGGTAGGGGAGGCATACGGTAAGGTAGGGGAGGCGAGGCATACGGTAAGGTAGGGGAGGCGAGGCATACGGTAAGGTAGGGGAGGCGAGGCATACGGTAAGGTAGGGGAGGCGAGGCATACGGTAAGGTAGGGGAGGCGAGGCATACACGGGTACGGTAAGGTAGGGGAGGCGAGGCATACAGTGGGTAGGGGAGGCGAGGCATGCGGTGGGTAGGGGAGGCGAGGCATACGGTAAGGTAGGGGAGGCGAGGCATACGGTAAGGTAGGGGCGAGGCGATACGCAAGGTAGGGAGGGAGGCAGTAGGGGAGGCGAGGCACACGGTATAGGTAGGGGAGGCGAGGCATACGGTAAGGTAGGGGAGGCGAGGCTCGGTAAGGTAGGGGAGGCGAGACGGTACGGTATGGCATAGTAAGGTAGGGGGAGGCATACGGTAAGGTAGGGGAGGGGAGGTAGGGGAGGCATACGGTAAGGTAGGGGAGGCGGTAAGGTAGGGGAGGCATACGGTAAGGTAGGGGAGGCATACGGTAAGGTAGGGGAGGCATACGGTAAGGTAGGGGAGTACGGTAAGGTAGGGGAGGCATACGGTAAGGTAGGGGAGGCGGGTAAGGTAGGGGGAGGCATACGGTAAGGTAGGGGAGGCATACGGTAAGGTAGGGGAGGCATACGGTGGGTAGGGGAGGCATACGGTAAGGTAGGGGAGGGCATACGGTAGGCATACGGGGTAGGGGATACGGTAAGGTAGGGGAGTGCATGTAGGGGAGGCATACGGTAAGGTAGGGGAGGCATACGGTAAGGTAGGGAGGCATACGGTAAGGTAGGGGAGGCATACGGTAAGGTAGGGGAGGCATACGGTAAGGTAGGGGAGGCATACGGTAAGGTAGGGGAGGCATACGGTAGGTAGGGGAGGCATACGGTGGGTAGGGGAGGCATGCGGTAGGTGGGGAGGCATACGGTAAGGTAGGGGAGGCATACGGTAAGGTAGGGGAGGCATGCGGTAGGTAGGGGAGGCATACGGTAAGGTGGGGAGGCATACGGTATTAAGGTAGGGAGGCATACGGTAGGTAGGGGGAGGCATACGGTAAGGTAGGGGAGGCATACGGTAGGTGGGGAGGCATACGGTAAGGTAGGGGAGGCATACGGTAAGGTAGGGGAGGCATACGGTAAGGTAGGGGAGGCATACGGTAAGGTAGGGGAGGCATACGGTAAGGTAGGGGAGGCATACGGTAAGGTAGGGGAGGCATACGGTAAGGTAGGGG
>NW_027014264.1:0-13906 GCF_036934945.1 Oncorhynchus masou masou | reverse complement strand
AATTTGCATGAGTTATGTTACGGGTCCCCATTACCATCCCCCTAGACTGTCGGGCCAAAAGGGATTCGTAACATAAGTGGGAGCTCATCCGGGATCTGTCATAACTGACACCCATGCCGCTCATGTAGATTGTTGTAGTGGTATAGTTCAGTGTTGAGCGTCATAGCTGAAGTAGCTTTAGTGTTTGCTATTTTCTTTGGCACTTGTGAAGTAGTGTAAAATGACTACTTTTGATTTGAAATCTTTTTGGATAACCCTTCGTGGGAGGTTTTTGACAAATGTCGTAGAGTTGATTTAATGACCTTGGCTGACCATTATTCAGTATCGATTCCGCAGAGTTTAGTTAAGGCGGGAGGTGAAACGGCTAGTATTAAATGTATTGTTGGAAGAGCAGGTGCTTGTGTTACCGCTGCCTGAGCCTACTACCCCTGTAGCGGATGTTGCTGCTCCTGTAAGCCCATTGGTGTCTGATAATGAGGGAGAGGCTAAAACACCAGCCACATTGTCCCGTTTTGATCCACTCTCCCCACTGTCAAATGGTGATGCCAGGAGGGATGTCCGTTTAGCACAGATTCCAAATGGAGGTGGAAGAGAGCCCAAATTAGGCGAGAGACTCTCCAGTTGGAGATGTGTAAAATTGAGGCAGACAGAGAACAAAGGCAGTTGGAGTTCAAATGCGTCAGATGGAACTTGAGGCAGAACAGCAAGGCTAGCCTCCGGTCCTACTGTGCCTGTTTGTGGGCCGTCCTCACCTGCATGTGTCCTCAAACACGTTTGACATTAGTAGGCATGATTGTCCTCTGAACAATAGGTACTCAGAGAGTCAGAGGAGTGACTCCTATTTTGTGTGTATTTGAGCGTATAGCCGTACATTGGGAAATGGCCTGAAGAGGTTTGGTGCCTATTACTTCAGTGTAAATTAACTGGTAAAGCCCAAGAGGTTTTGTCAGCGCTACTCTGGAGGACAGTTTGAATTATGAAGTGGTCAAAGCTACTGTTCTTCGTGCCTATGAGACTTGTACTGCCTGAGGCATACCGAGCAGAGATTTAGGTCTCATCGAAAGTCTTCTAAGTAAGACTTATGTGGAATTTGCTAGAGACAAGGAAATCTGTTTGATAAATGGCATGCTGCTAGTAAGGTAACTGATTTCAACTCTCTCCGGGAGTTAATCTTGTTGGAAGAGTTTAAAAATTGCTTACCCGAACGCATTGTAGTTTACCTAAATGAACAGAAAGTATCCTCCCTGGCAGAAGCAGCCTAGTGTTGGCAGAGCGAGTTTGTGTTGACGCACGAGTGTGTTTTTCGGCTCAAACTGAGAGTAGAGCCACTGAGTTTCCTACCCTTTAGCCCTAGTCGTCCAGCAGTAGTATGTCAAGCCACGCTCAGAAGAATGAGCAGTCCATGTTTCTATTGTCATAAAGTAGGACACATGATTAATGATTGCTTCAGGCTTAAACGCAAACAAGGGATGTCTCTTCGTGCCAAGCTTCCACCAACAGGTGTTGCTCTAATTCGTACGGTTGTGAGGTCTGCAACAAAACAGGTGCCTCAGGGTAACTGTAGCTTGAAAGTCTCAGTCCCCGACCGCAGTTATGAACCATTCATTTTCGAGGGGTTTGTGTCCCTAACGAATGACGAAGCGTCTCAACGACCGGTTAAAATCCTTAGATACTGGTGCGGCGCAGTCGTTTATATTGTCGATGTGTTGCCCTTATCTGACGATACATACTGTGGTTCCAGTGTGTTAGTGCAGGGTATTGAAATGGGTTTTGTCCCAGTGCCATTGCACTTTAGTGAAAGTACACTCTGAGTTAATCAGTGGAATAATCAGAGTGGGGGTACGCCCTATGTTGCCAGTGAAAGGTGTGACCTTTATAATGGGTAACTATATTGCCGGAGGAAGGTAGTACCCGTATTGGATAAAAGTAACCACTCTCTCGAATGAGCTGGCACAGAGTTATCCACATGTGTTCCCCGCTTGTGCTGTCACTCGTGCTCAGGCACGACAGAGGAGTGATGAGATAGATTTGTCGAACACTGTTCTGTTCAAGAGGTTGATCAAGAGGATGGATTGTGTGATACCTCTGAGAAGCTGATCACCTCTGACAAACAGCCCAGAAAAGAATCCAAAGAACGTTGAACTTATTGCTGATGCAATACAGTTACCAGTCACTCGTGAGCAGCTGATTTGCTAGCCAAAAGGTTGGCAACAAGCTTGCTAAATGTTTTTCTAGTGTTGTCTCATTGGAAGAAGAAAAACGTGGCTTACTTCATAGATGGTAATCTCCTCATGGGTAAATGGAAATCCCATGTTGACGCGGATGGAGATTGGAATGCTGTTTGCAAATAGTAATTCCTACAGCCTTTCGACAAAATGTGTTATCCCTTGCTCATGATCACCAGTGGTCTGGTCATTTAGGAATCACAAAGACTTATGATCGGATCCTTCGACATTTCTTTTGGCCGGGTTTAAAACAAGATGTGGCTCAGTTCTGTCGGACATGCCACATGTCAGATAACAGGAAAACCAAATCAGGTTATTCCTCCCCGCTCCTCTTTGTCCATACCTGTCATAGGTGAACCATTCGAGCATGTGGTGGTTGATTGTGTCGGACCGTTACCGAAGACAAAATCAGGTAACCAGTTTTGTTCTGATATTCAATGTGTTGGCAGATGCTTTGTCTCGTGTGTGAAAATGATTTCTGCATGTTTTGCAGAGTTGTTGCTTTGTTGGGAGTATTCATAGAATACTGTGAGTAGCAACCCCTAGGGTTGCTCTTTTTAAGTGGGAGTGTTACGGATACAGTTATCACCAATGTCCATGTTTCTCTTTCCTTCTCCCCTCACAGGTGAAAATCATCACTCCCCAATCAGTCAACAATCAATCATCAAGCAGAAGACACACCTCCTCCTATTTCCTGACCTATCACAGTTCCTTCCCCATGTTTTAAAAACCCCATCATTTGTTTGTTCTAGAGCCCAGCTCAGCTCCAATCTCTCTGTAAATGCCATGTCTGTAAGGTCTCTGTGTTTCACTCGTGTTGTGTCTTAACTCTACGTTTAAGCACCTCATAGCACTTTGTCATCACCTGTGAGTATTGTTTTTGGTTATGGTGTTTGTGTTTGATTGCTGGTGGAAAAGGGGGAAGCCAAGTCAAGTCACCATGGAGCATACTTACCCGTAGGTAGTTTGTTAAATACACTAGTTAGAACTGGGCGGACCACCCACTGTATTTTTGGTTAGTTAGCTGTTGTTAAAGTAGGCTAGTCTAGCTTAGGGGTGTTTTTGAATACTTATTGTTTCTTTCCTTGGGTCCAGCTCAGCCCCTTTTTCTGCTCCCCATTACCGTGTGTTTATAAATAAACCTAGAGTTTGACGGTAGATTTCTGTTGTCGTGGTTATTTCGTTCACACTTTTACTTTGTCACAATAATAATTTGCATGAGTTATGTTACGAGTCTCATTACCATCCCCCTAGACTGTCGGGCCAAAGGGATTCACATTAGACATGTTTACATTAGACATGTTCACATTAGACATGTTCACATTAGACATGTTCACATTAGACATGTTCACATTAGACATGTTCACATTAGACATGTTCACATTAGACATGTTCACATTTAGACATGTTCATTAGACATGTTCACATTAGACATGTTTACATTAGACATGTTCACATTAGACATGTTCACATTAGACATGTTCATATTAGACATGTTTATATTAGACATGTTCACATTAGACATGCTCATATTAGACATGCTCATATTAGACATGCTCATATTAGACATGCTCTACATTATTTATAACAGACATCATGGAATCATTTGTTTTATTCATGTTGATTGGTGCATAGAAACAATATAACACAAGGTTATTAGCTGTTTTTAGTTCAAACTAGAGAAACAATACCAAGCAGTCAGCCCTGCCTCTTTAGGCTGTACAGTGTTTGACATTTACTTTTTTTTCTTCAAACATTGGAGTAAAACAAGCTTTCTGATGGGTATGACAGTTGAAGTAAGCTCATGAGGCATTTATACAGGACATTATATTCTTCTAGAATCAATGGGTATATATAGAAATAATTTATAAGTAAAAAATGGATGTAGCAACTAAGCATTCTAGTTTTAAATGAAGAAAAGCAGAGGTTTGTCAATCTGAACAAAGCATACTGCACACCCACATAGAACTGTGTACAGTATATGGTTAATCTGACAATTCATGCACACCAGTTTTAATCTCTTAACCACTTTCTTCATATATTGAGTCATTGAAAATCTAAATTACAAATGTGTATATAAAATCATTGAAGTCAAATTCTTGGGTTTACAGTAATCTAGTCTGTTTGGTTGATTCTTGTTTCCTCTGGATTCTTTTCCAAAATGATTTCCCTGTCAAAAACAGGTCAAGGTCAGTCATGGACAACAGTTTTTATGCACAATTTAACCCATTTGCTCACTGTAAGACAAACCTGAAGACCTGTGCCTGCTTCCGGAAATGTCTCAGTTTGTCAATTTCCTGAGCCAGTCTCCTCAAGTCATCTCCCTCGAGGGCCGGCAGGGTAGGTTCCTGTTGGAATCAGTTTACAATAGGTCCCTCAAACTTGAATATCTGTCTCTACTGTGTCCTCCATACCACTGACTGGTATGAGACAGGGAAAGCTGGTTCAGTGTTTGACTAATAGCACAAAGGCTATGCCGCTCAGGTGTGTATACATGCGAATGTGTGTTTGTGTGCGCGTGTGTGTCTACTCACGTCCCCATCACTAAGGCCCGATTCCAACAGCCCACTGAGCGCATCCACATTGTCATGACAACGGTGGTACCGACCCCCAGTTTGGTGAGCCAGTTTCTTCAGAAAGTCATTGGCTGAGCTGTCAGAAGTGTAATAGTGGGTCGTAGTGAGCATCATTGTGTAATAGATTAAATGTACAAATCAATCAATGTACAATCATACAGTCAGACCTGTCTGTGCAGTTGAATGAGACAGTGTGGATAGTAATGTGGTTCCCTGTGGTCAGTCTCTCCGTCTCTTTCTGCACCAGGCTGCAGCTGGAATCTGGCTTCCCATCACTCAGCAGGTACAGGCCCACACTGTCCCCAAACCCACAGCCAGTCTGAGGAGCATACATACAGAGGTTATAACATGACATATATAAATATAATTGGTTAACATGACATATGCCATGTACCAAGAACAGCAGGTACAGGCCCACACTGTCCCCAAACCCACAGCCAGTCTGAGGAGCATACATACAGAGGTTATAACATGACATATATAAATATAATTGGTTAACATGACATATGCCATGTACCAAGAACAGCAGTTACAGGCTCACACTATCCTCTAACCCTCAGCCAGTCTGGGCAACATACATACGGAGGTTATAACATGACATAGCCAGTTACTACTTAAACCCGTCACCTGCAGGGCCTCCAGAGTGTTGGTTCCCCCATGGGTGTTGAGCTGATATGCCCACTGCACCGCGTCGCGGCATGCCTCCTCTGTAGGCTCCTGCAGTGCCGGACGCCACGCCTTCACCCCCTCGGAGAACGCCAGCAGAGAGAACCTGGGACACAGTCAGAGAGGGTGTCTGGGGTTAGATATGACAATAACCAATGGGTGTCTGTGGAGCAGGGGTGAGATGGTTATATGAACATAATGAACCTAAGTTACAGTGGTAACAATCACAGAACTAGAATAAGATTGTATTTATATTTCTACTGTCACCATTGCCTGTAATTTCCCTCTATGAAACAGACAGGTGGATAGAAAGAGAAACGTGAGCCTGTTTGTCTAGGCCAACACAGACTTCCCTTTTCATTCTTTTTCTGGGATAGTCAACAGTGGAAGTGTCCAGGGGTAAGGAAAGATTTTTAGGTTTAGTTTACCTGACTGTGTTGTGATGCAGCTGTTCCCAGATGAGAGAGGCCAGCTTGGTCTTCAGCTCCCCCAGGCAGGGAGCCATGGAGCCGGACACATCCAGCAGCACACACACCTCCCTCTCCAGCACCGCCCCAAACACACGCCTGCTACCTGGGGAAGAAGTGAGCGGAAGGAGCCAGACACTAGGGTTCCTTCAACCTTCAATCGGGCATTCATAGATATTCCAGTATTTTGGTACCATATAATTAGAATGACTAGAACAGAGACAGACAAGATACAGAGACAGTGACAGAGACATAGAGCGAGAGAGAGGCATACCGGAGAGCAGCCATTGCAGCCTCTGCATGTAGCGCAGCAGGAGTCTCTCAGTCTGAGTAAGGTACTGTTTTAACTCTCCCGGAGTCAGCTGCAGGTGCTTCACCATCCCCTGAAACAACAACCACAGACAAAGAGAGACATGAGGCTCAGACCAGCATGGGAGTGGATAGATAGCTGGTTGGATAAGCTGATATCTTTATTATTTATAATCAAATGTAATTATTGTTTCGCCAGTTGGCCGCAATGGACATTTGTACTCGTACTTGAACTTAGTTGCTAGTATTTTAATTTGTATTCATGCCAAAAGATGTTATTGAAGCCATTCTCCTCTGACTCACATTGATGTGGACACTGGGGAAGATGGAGCAGTATTTGGCAGACACTCTCTTGAGGACCGAAGGGACCAGCTTCTTATGATGAGTACAGTCAGGTCCAGACACCAGCTTATAGATGTCAAGCTTCTGCCTCTTAATACTGAACCTCTTCAGCCACTACAGGCCAGGGCCAAGAGACATATGAGAAAAAATGTATCTTGGCCCCTCCCCCCACACACATTTTTAGCACATTGCCTTATCAGAGCGACTTATAATTAGAGCATTTAAATAAGACGGCTGAGGTTAGATGAATAGATCAATCTAGAAGAAAAGAAACGCACACCTATTAGGCAAGGTGCTGGCTAGCGGAGTGGAAAACTTGAAAAATAAAGGAGGGCCACACATTATGTGCGGCTCTCCTTTATTTTCAAGATGAGCGTCCATGTTTCTATTGTCATAAAGTAGGACACATGATTAATGATTGCTTCAGGCTTAAACGCAAACAAGGGATGTCTCTTCGTGCCAAGCTCACCAACAGGTGTTGCTCTAATTCGTACGGTTGTGAGGTCTGCAACAAAACAGGTGCCTCAGGGTAACTGTAGTTTGAAAGTCTCAGTCCCCGACCGCAGTTATGAACCATTCATTTTCGAGGGGTTTGTGTCCCTAACGAATGACGAAGCGTCTCAACGACCGGTTAAAATCCTTAGATACTGGTGCGGCGCAGTCGTTTATATTGTCTGTGTTGCCCTTATCTGACGATACATACTGTGGTTCCAGTGTGTTAGTGCAGGGTATTGAAATGGGTTTTGTCCCAGTGCCATTGCACTTTGTGAAAGTACACTCTGAGTTAATCAGTGGAATAATCAGAGTGGGGGTACGCCCTATGTTGCCAGTGAAAGGTGTGACCTTTATAATGGGTAACTATATTGCCGGAGGAAAGGTAGTACCCGTATTGGATAAAAGTAACCACTCTCTCGAATGAGCTGGCACAGAGTTATCCACATGTGTTCCCCGCTTGTGCTGTCACTCGTGCTCAGGCACGACAAGAGGGTGATGAGATAGATTTGTCGAACACTGTTCTGTTCAAAGAGGTTGATCAAGAGGATGGATTGTGTGATACCTCTGAGAAGCTGATCACCTCTGACAAACAGCCCAGAAAAGAATCAAAGAACGTTGAACTTATTGCTGATGCAATACAGTTACCAGTCACTCGTGAGCAGCTGATTGCTAACCAAAAGGTTGGCAACAAGCTTGCTAAATGTTTTTCTAGTGTTGTCTCATTGGAAGAAGAAGAACGTGGCTTACTTCATAGATGGTAATCTCCTCATGGGTAAATGGAAATCCCATGTTGACGCGGATGGAGATTGGAATGCTGTTTACCAAATAGTAATTCCTACAGCCTTTCGACAAAATGTGTTATCCCTTGCTCATGATCACCAGTGGTCTGGTCATTTAGGAATCACAAAGACTTATGATCGGATCCTTCGACATTTCTTTTGGCCGGGTTTAAAACAAGATGTGGCTCAGTTCTGTCGGACATGCCAACATGTCAGATAACAGGAAAACCAAATCAGGTTATTCCTCCCGCTCCTCTTTGTCCCATACCTGTCATAGGTGAACCATTCGAGCATGTGGTGGTTGATTGTGTCGGACCGTTACCGAAGACAAAATCGGGTAACCAGTTTTTGTTCTGATAATGTGTTGGCAGATGCTTTGTCTCGTGTGTGAAAATGATTTCTGCATGTTTTGCAAGGTTGTTGCTTTGTTGGGAGTATTCATAGAAATACTGTAGTCGCAACCCCTAGGGTTGCTCTTTTAAGGGTGGGAGTGTTACGGATACAGTTATCCTGTGTGTGTGTTTCTTTTCTTTCCTTCTCCCCTCACAGGTGAAAATCATCACTCCCCAATCAGTCAACAATCAATCATCAAGCAGAAGACACACCTCCTCCTATTTCCTGACCTATCACAGTTCCTTCCCCATGTTTTAAAAACCCCATCATTTGTTTGTTCTAGAGCCCAGCTCAGCTCAATCTCTCTGTAAATGCCATGTCTGTAGGTCTCTGTGTTTCACTCTCGTGTTGTGTCTTAACCTCTCTTTTGTTTAAGCACCTCATAGCACTTTGTCATCACCTGTGAGTATTGTTTTTGGTTATGGTGTTTGTGTTTGATTGCTGGTGGAAAAGGGGGAAACCAAGACAAGTCGCCCATGGGCATACACTACCCGTAGGTGAAATTTGTTAAATACACTAGTTAGAACTGGGCGGACCACCCACTGTATTTTTAGTTAGTTAGTTAGCTGTTGTTAAAGTAGGCTAGTCTAGCTTAGGGGTGTTTTTGAATACTTATTGTTTCTTTCCTTGGGTCCAGCTCAGCCCCTTTTCCTGCTCCCCCCATTACCGTGTGTTTATAAATAAACCTAGAGTTTGACGGTAGATTTCTGTTGTCGTGGTTATTTCGTTCACACTTTTACTTTGTCACAATAATAATTTGCATGAGTTATGTTACGAGTCTCATTACCATCCCCCCTAGACTGTCGGGCCAAAAGGGATTCGTAACAGACATGTTCACATTAGACATGTTCACATTAGACATGTTCACATTAGACATGCTCACATTAGACATGTTCATATTAGACATGTTCATATTAGACATGTTCATATTAGACATGTTCATATTAGACATGTTCATATTAGACATGTTCATATTAGACATGTTCATATTAGACATGTTTATATTAGACATGCTTATATTAGACATGTTCACATTATTTATAACAGACATCATGGAATCATTTGTTTTATTCATGTCGATATGTTGATTGGTGCATAGAAACAATATAACACAAGGTTATTAGCTGTTTTTAGTTCAAACTAGAGAAACAATACCAAGCAGTCAGTCTCTGCCTCTTTAGGCTGTACAGTGTTTGACATTTACTTTTTTTCAAACATTGGAGTAAAACAAGCTTTCTGATGGGCATGACAGTTGAAGTAAGCCTGAGGCATTTATACAGGACATTATATTCTTCTAGAATCAATGGGTATATATAGAAATCATTTATAAGTAAAATGGATGTAGCAACTAAGCATTCTAGTTTTAAATGAAGAAAAGCAGAGGTTTGTCAATCTGAACAAAGCATACTGCACACCCACATAGAACTGTGTACAGTATATGGTTAATCTGACAATTCATGCACACCAGTTTTAATCTCTTAACAACACTTTCTTCATATATTGAGTCATTGAAAATCTAAATTACAAATGTGTATATAAAATCATTGAAGTCAAATTCTTGGGTTTACAGTAATCTAGTCTGTTTGGTGATTCTTGTTTCCTCTGGATTCTTTTCCAAATGATTTCCCTGTCAAAAACAGGTCAAGGTCAGTCATGGACAACAGTTTTTATGCACAATTTAACCCATTTGCTCACTGTAAGACAAACCTGAAGACCTGTGCCTGCTTCCGGAAATGTCTCAGTTTGTCAATTTCCTGAGCCAGCCTCTCAAGTCATCTCCCTCGAGGGCCGGCAGGGTAGGTTCCTGTTGGAATCAGTTTACAATAGGTCCCTCAAACTTGAATATCTGTCTCTACTGTGTCCTCCATACCACTGACTGGTATGAGAGCATTAGAAAGCTGGTTCAGTGTTTGACTAATAGCACAAAGGCTATGCCGCCAGGTGTGTATACATGCGAATGTGTGTTTGTGTGCGCGTGTGTGTCTACCACGTCCCCATCACTAAGGCCCGATTCCCAACAGCCCACTGAGCGCATCCACATTGTCATGACAACGGTGGTACTGACCCCCCAGTTTGGTGAGCCAGTTTCTTCAGAAAGTCATTGGCTGAGCTGTCAGAAGTTTAATAGTGGGTCGTAGTGAGCATCATCGTGTAATAGATTAAATGTACAAATCAATCAATGTACAATCATACAGTCAGACCTGTCTGTGCAGTTGAATGAGACAGTGTGGATAGTAATGTGGTTCCCTGTGGTCAGTCTCTCCGTCTCTTTCAGCACCAGGCTGCAGCTGGAATCTGGCTTCCCATCACTCAGCAGGTACAGGCCCACACTGTCCCCAAACCCACAGCCAGTCTGAGGAGCATACATACAGAGGTTATAACATGACATATATAAATATAATTGGTTAACATGACATATGCCATGTACCAAGAACAGCAGTTACAGGCCCACACTATCCTCTAACCCTCAGCCAGTCTGGGCAACATACATATATAAATATAATTGGTTAACATGACATATGCCATGTACGGCCCACACTATCCTCTAACCCTCAGAGTTAACTACATACGTTATAACATGACATAGCCAGTTACTACTTAAACCCGTCACCTGCAGGGCCTCCAGAGTGTTGGTTCCCCCATGGGTGTTGAGCTGATATGCCCACTGCACCGCGTCAGCGGCATGCCTCCTCTGTAGGCTCCTGCAGTGCCGGACGCCACGCCTCACCCCCTCGGAGAACGCCAGCAGAGAGAACCTGGGACACAGTCAGAGAGGGTGTCTGGGGTTAGATATGACAATAACCAATGGGTGTCTGTGGAGCAGGGGTGAGATGGTTATATGAACATAATGAACCTAAGTTACAGTGGTAACAATCACAGAACTAGAATAAGATTGTATTTATATTTCTACTGTCACCATTGCCTGTAATTTCCTCTATGAAACAGACAGGTGGATAGAAAGAGAAACGTGAGCCTGTTTGTCTAGGCCAACACAGACTTCCCTTTTCATTCTTTTTTTCTGGGATAGTCAACAGTGGAAGTGTCCAGGGGTAAGGAAAGATTTTTAGGTTTAGTTTACCTGACTGTGTTGTGATGCAGCTGTTCCCAGATGAGAGAGGCCAGCTTGGTCTTCAGCTCCCCCAGGCAGGGAGCCATGGAGCCGGACACATCCAGCAGCACACACACCTCCCTCTCCAGCACCGCCCAAACACACGCCTGCTACCTGGGGAAGAAGTGAGCGGAAGGAGCCAGACACTAGGGTTCCTTCAACCTTCAATCGGGCATTCATAGATATTCCAGTATTTTTTGGTACCATATAATTAGAATGACTAGAACAGAGAGAGACAGACAAGATACAGAGACAGTGACAGAGACATAGAGCGAGAGAGAGGCATACCGGAGAGCAGCCATTGCAGCCTCTGCATGTAGCGCAGCAGGAGTCTCAGTCTGAGTAAGGTACTGTTTTAACTCTCCCGGAGTCAAAGCTGCAGGTGCTTCACCATCCCCTGAAACAACAACCACAGACAGAGAGACATGAGGCTCAGACCAGCATGGAGTGGATAGATAGCTGGTTGGATAAGCTGATATCTTTATTATTTATAATCAAATGTAATTATTGTCTTTCACAGTTGGCCGCAATGGACATTTGTACTGTACTTGAACTTAGTTGTTAGTATTTTAATTTGTATTCATGCCAAAAGATGTTATTGAAGCCATTCTCCTCTGACTCACATTGATGTGGACACTTGGGAAGATGGAGCAGTATTTGGCAGACACTCTCTTGAGGACCGAAGGACCAGCTTCTTATGATGTGTACAGTCAGGTCCAGACACCAGCTTATAGATGTCAAGTTTCTGCCTCTTAATACTGAACCTCTTCAGCCACTACAGGCCAGGGCCAAGAGACATATGAGAAAAATGTATCTTGGCCCCTCCCCACACACATTTTTAGCACATTGCCTTATCAGAGCGACTTATAATTAGAGCATTTAAATAAGACGGCTGAGGTTAGATGAATAGATCAATCTAGAAGAAAAAGAAACGCACACCTATTAGGCAAGGTGCTGGCTAGCGGAGGGAAAAACTTGAAAAAATAAAGGAGGGCCACACATTATGTGCGGCTCTCCTTTATTTTCAAGATGAATGCATATCTGATACCGCACATGTTTGGTCGAGCAGATCTCTTCCTGCTTTGGCAGAGTCACTAAGGGGATGGACTTTCGGACACTTTTAGGTTTGGGGTAAGACTTGAACACCACACCTAGGTCAAGACAAGAGGGGAAATACAATCACAACCCAAACGGTCAACATGCGACGCACGCCCACACACACACACTCGCTCACACACACACACACACACACACACACACACACACACACACACACACACACACACACACACACACACACTTACCCAAGTTACCATCTTCCAGGTAGAACACAGACTGGGTGACCTGAGAAGGCTTCCTCTGCCTGGCTTTAGTATCTACTGGACCCCAACCAGTCATGGGCTGTACTGAACGAGACACAAGAAACAAACAAGGTAACTATATCAATTTTACATCATACAATCATTTAAACTTGAAAAAAACACTCATCCTTTGTATACAAACTATAAAAACATCTGCAGTTTTGTATTATCAAAACACAACAGTTCATCTCATGTGTGTATCCCTGGGAAAACAAACATTTTAAAAATAACAACAACAATAACAACAAGAAAGCTAGTCTGAGGTAAACGGGTAACGTTTTAGTAGAGGTCAAAAATATAGCCGAGTCATCCTTCATTCATTACACTGAGGGGATAAACCCTAACCCTGGCTGACGGGGTGATGATGTACGAGGGAGAAACCCTAACCCTGATGATGTGTACCTGAGGGGAGAAACCCTAACCCTGGCTGAATGGTACCCTGAGGGAGAACCCTAACCCTGGCTGATGATGATGTACCTGAGGATAAACCCAACCTCTGAGGGGATAAACCCTAACCCTGGCTGAAGGGGTGATGATGTACCTGAGGGAGAAACCCTAACCCTGGCTGGGAGGTGATGATGTACCTGAGGGGAGAATCCCTAACCCTGGCTGACGGGGTGATGATGTACCTGAGGGGAGAACCCTAACCCTGGCTGAAGGGGTGATGATGTACCTGAGGGAGAATCCCTAACCCTGGCTGACGGGTGATGATGTACCTGAGGAGAGAATCCCTAACCCTGGCTGAAGGGGTGATGATGTACCTGAGGGGAGAAACCCTAACCCTGGCTGACGGGGTGATGATGTACCTGAGGGGAGAAACCCTAACCCTGGCTGACGGGGTGATGATGTACCTGAGGAGAAACCCTAACCCTGGCTGGACGGGGTGATGATGTACCTGAGGGGAGAATCCCTAACTCTGGCTGAAGGGGTGATGATGTACCTGAGGGGATAAACCCTAACCCTGGCTGACGGGTGATGATGTACCTGAGGAGAGAATCCCTAACCCTGGCTGAAGGGGTGATGATGTACCTGAGGGGAGAAACCCTAACCCTGGCTGACGGGGTGATGATGTACCTGGAGGAGAAACCCTAACCCTGGCTGAAGGGTGATGATGTACCTGAGGGAGAAACCCTAACCCCTGGCTGACGGGGTGATGATGTACCTGAGGGGGAGAAACCCTAACC
>NW_027014263.1:0-13911 GCF_036934945.1 Oncorhynchus masou masou | reverse complement strand
AGACACACAGACACATAGACACATAGACACATAGACACACACACACAGACACACACAGACACACACACACAGACACACACACACAGACACACACACACAGACACACACACACAGACACACACACAGACACACACAGACACACACAGACACACACACACAGACACACACACACAGACACACACACACAGACACACACACACAGACACACACACACAGACACACACAGACACACATAGACACACACACACACACACACATAGACACACACATAGACACACACACACACATAGACACACACACACACATAGACACACACACACACACACACACAGACACACACACAGACACACAGACACATAGACACATAGACACATAGACACACACACACAGACACACACAGACACACACACACAGACACACACACACAGACACACACACACAGACACACACACACAGACACACACACACAGACACACACAGACACACATAGACACACACACACACACACACACACATAGACACACACATAGACACACACACACACATAGACACACACACACACATAGACACACACACACACATAGACACACACACACACACACACACATAGACACACACACACACACATAGACACACACACACACATAGACACACACACACACACACACATAGACACACACACACACATAGACACACACACACACATAGACACACACACACACACATAGACACACACACACACACAGACACACACATAGACACATATAGACACACACACACACATATAGACACACACACACACAGTTGAACATATGACACATTTATGTAGATCCATTCAGACTGGTAGACGTTGCTCTGGGCCATTGCCATTCTGATGGTCCTTGCTGTGTGCAGGTCTGTAGTAGTGAGATAATGATACATGCTTGAACCACATACTGACACTTTTCCTTCTGGCTTTTGTTCTGGGAAGAGCGGAGAGGCTGTGGCTTTTCAGGACCGAGTTCCATCCATCACCAAGCACCACTTACACCTCTCCCTCTGTCCTCCCCTCTCTGTCCTCCATCCATCACGAAGCACCACTTACACCTCTCCCTCTGTCCTCCCCTCTCTGTCCTCCATCCATCACGAAGCACCACTTACACCTCTCCCTCTGTCCTCCATCCATCACGAAGCACCACTTACACCTCTCCCTCTGTCCTCCCCTCTCTGTCCTCCATCCATCACGAAGCACCACTTACACCTCTCCCTCTGTCCTCCCCTCTCTGTCCTCCATCCATCACGAAGCACCACTTACACCTCTCCCTCTGCCCCCCCTCTCTCTGTCCTCCATCCATCACGAAGCACCACTTACACCTCTCCCTCTGCCCCCCCTCTCTCTGTCCTCCATCCATCACGAAGCACCACTTACACCTCTCCCTCTGCCCCCCCCTCTCTCTCTGTCCTCCATCCATCACGAAGCACCACTTACACCTCTCCCTCTGTCCTCCCCTCTCTGTCCTCCATCCATCACGAAGCACCACTTACACCTCTCCCTCTGTCCTCCCCTCTCTGTCCTCCATCCATCACGAAGCACCACTTACACCTCTCCCTCTGCCCCCCCCCTCTCTCTGTCCTCCATCCATCACGAAGCACCACTTACACCTCTCCCTCTGCCCCCCTCTCTCTGTCCTCCATCCATCACGAAGCACCACTTACCCTCTCCCTCTGCCCCCCCTCTGTCCTCCATCCATCACGAAGCACCACTTACACCTCTCCCTCTGCCCCCCCCCTCTCTCTCTGTCCTCCATCCATCATGAAGCACCACTTACACCTCTCCCTCTGTCCTCCCCTCTCTGTCCTCCATCCATCACGAAGCACCACTTACACCTCTCCCTCTGTCCTCCATCCATCACGAAGCACCACTTACACCTCTCCCTCTGTCCTCCCCTCTCTGTCCTCCATCCATCACGAAGCACCACTTACACCTCTCCCTCTGCCCCCCCTCTGTCCTCCATCCATCACGAAGCACCACTTACACCTCTCCCTCTGCCCCCCTCTCTCTGTCCTCCATCCATCACGAAGCACCACTTACACCTCTCCCTCTGCCCCCCCCTCTGTCCTCCATCCATCACGAAGCACCACTTACACCTCTCCCTCTGCCCACCCCCTCTCTCTGTCCTCCATCCATCACGAAGCACCACTTACACCTCTCCCTCTGCCCCCCCTCTCTGTCCTCCATCCATCACGAAGCACCACTTACACCTCTCCCTCTGCCCTCCCCCCTCTCTGTCCTCCATCCATCACGAAGCACCACTTACACCTCTCCCTCTGCCCACCCTCTCTCTCTGTCCTCCATCCATCACGAAGCACCACTTACACCTCTCCCTCTGCCCCCCCCCTCTGTCCTCCATCCATCACGAAGCACCACTTACACCTCTCCCTCTGCCCTCCCCCTCTCTGTCCTCCATCCATCACTGACACCACCCACCTCTCCCTCTGCCCCCCTCTCTCTGTCCTCCATCCATCTCATCCAAAGACTGGGGCTTACACCTCTCCCTCTGCCCCCCCCCCCTCTCTGTCCTCCATCCATCTCATCCAAAGACTGGGGCTTACACCTCTCCCTCTGCCCCCCCTCTGTCCTCCATCCATCACGAAGCACCACTTACACCTCTCCCTCTGCCCTCCCCCCTCTCTGTCCTCCATCCATCTCATCCAAAGACTGGGGCTTACACCCCTCCTTTCCCCCTGTCTCTCGCTCTCTGTCTCTCGCTCTCTGTCTCTCGCTCTCTGTCTCTCGCTCTCTGTCTCTCGCTCTCTGTCTCTCGCTCTGTCTCTGTCTCTCGCTCTGTCTCTGTCTCTCGCTCTCTCGCTCTCTGTCTCTCGCTCTCTGTCTCTCGCTCTCTGTCTGTCTGTCTGTCTGGCTGGCGGGCGGTCAGGTCAGGTCAAAGCTGATGTACAGGAGAAACGAAGACTCCCCTCTCTCTCTCTGTCCTCCATCCATCTCATCCAGTTTGGTAAAAACTGATGTACAGGAGAAACGAAAACTGGAGGACTATGTATATATAGACGCATGTCAAGGTATCTATCTGTTATGTACTTGAGTGAAGACCCAAAAGCGGTTTTAACAGAAAACAGAGTTCTTTAATGAAAAACAGGAATGGCATAAATCCTCTTCCAACGTTGTCAATGGAACAAAAAGAACGTTAGTATAGTGCAGGATGCACCTGCCAGGCAGACTCCGACAGGATAGGACAAGGTGGAAGCAAACGAGACGACAGCTTGCTTCTGGCATGAAAAACACAAACAAGAATCTGACACTGAAAGTAGCAGGAACAGAGAGAGAAATAGAGACCTAATCAGAGGGGAAAGAGAGAACAGGTGGGAAAGAGTGAATGAGCTAGTTAGGGGAGATGTAGAACAGCTGAAGAAGGAGAGACAGAGAAGGTAACCTAATAAGACCAGCAGAGAGAGACAGAGTGAAGAGAAAGGACAGGAACAGACATAATAAGACATGACAGTACCCCCACTCACCGAGCGCCTCCTGGCGCACTCGAGGAGAAACCTGGCGGCAACGGAGGAAATCATCGATCAGCGAACGGTCCAGCACGTCCCGAGAGGGAACCCAACTCCTCTCCTCAGGACCGTACCCCTCCCAATCCACTAGGTACTGATGACCACGGCCCCGAGGGCGCATGTCCAAAATCTTACGAACCCTGTAGATAGGTGCGCCCTCGACAAGGATGGGGGGGACGAGCGGGGGCGCGAAGAACGGGCTTAACACAGGAGACATGGAAGACCGGGTGAACGCGACGAAGATAGCGCGGAGAAGAAGTCGCACTGCGACAGGATTAATGACCTGAGAAATACGGAACGGACCAATGAACCGCGGGGCCAACTTGCGAGAAGCTGTCTTAAGGGGAAGGTTCTGAGTGGAGAGCCATACTCTCTGACCGCAACAATATCTAGGACTCTTGGTCCTACGCTTATTAGCGGCCCTCACAGTCTGCGCCCTATTACGGCAAAGTGCCGACCTGACCCCTTCCAGGTGCGCTCGCAACGCTGGACAAAAGCCTGAGCGGAGGGGACGCAGGACTCGGCGAGCTGAGATGAGAACAGCGGAGGCTGGTACCCGAGGCTACTCTGAAAAGGAGATAGACCGGTAGCAGACGAAGGAAGCGAGTTGTGGGCGTACTCTGCCCAGGGAGCTGTTCTGACCAAGACGCAGGGTTACGAAAAGAAAGACTGCGTAAAATGCGACCAACAGTCTGATTGGCCCGTTCGGCTTGACCGTTAGACTGGGGATGAAAGCCGGACGAGAGACTGACGGAAGCCCCAATCAAACGGCAAAACTCCCTCCAAAATTGAGACGTGAACTGCGGGCCTCTGTCGGAAACGACGTCTGACGGAAGGCCATGAATTCGGAAAACATTCTCGATAATGATCTGAGCCGTCTCCTTAGCAGGAGGGAGCTTAGCGAGAGGAATGAAATGAGCCGCCTTAGAGAATCTATCGACAACCGTAAGAATAACTGTCTTCCCCGCTGATGAAGGCAGTCCGGTGATAAAATCTAAAGCGATGTGAGACCACGGTCGAGAGGGAATGGGAAGCGGTCTGAGACGGCCGGCAGGAGGAGAGTTCCCAGATTTAGTCTGCGCGCAGACCGAACAAGCGGCGACAAATCGACGCGCGTCACGTTCCCGAGTGGGCCACCAGAAACGCTGGCGAATGGAAGCGAGCGTACCCCGAACGCCGGGGTGGCGGCTAACTTGGCAGAGTGGGCCCACTGAAGAACGGCCGGACGAGTAGGAACGGGGAACGAACAGAAGGTTCCTAGGACAAGCTCGCGGCGACGGAGTGTGAGCGAGTGCTTGCTTTACCTGCCTCTCAATTCCCCAGACAGTCAACCCGACAACACGCCCGTCAGGAGAATCCCCTCGGGGTCGGTGGAGACCTCAGAAGAACTGAAGAGACGAGATAAAGCATCAGGTTTGGTGTTTTTTGAGCCCGGACGATAAGAAATAACAAACTCGAAACGAGCGAAAAACAGAGCCCAACGAGCCTGACGCGCATTAAGTCGTTTGGCTGAACGGATGTACTCAAGGTTCCTATGGTCAGTCCAAACGACAAAGGAACGGTCGCCCCTCCAACCACTGTCGCCATTCGCCTAGGGCTAAGCGGATGGCGAGCAGTTCGCGATTACCAACATCATAGTTACGTTCTGACGGCGATAAGCGATGAGAGAAAAACGCGCAAGGATGGACCTTGCCGTCAGAGAGAGCGCTGAGAAAGAATGGCTCCCACGCCCACCTCTGACGCGTCAACCTCAACAACAAACTGTCTAGAGATGTCAGGTGTAACAAGAATAGGTGCGGATGTAAAACGATTCTTAAGAAGATCAAAAGCTCCTGGGCGGAAACGGACCACTTAAAGCACGTCTTAACAGAAGTAAGGGCTGTGAGGGAAGCTGCCACCTGACCGAAATACGGATGAAACGACGATAGAAATTAGCGAAGCCCAGAAAGCGCTGCAGCTCGACGCGTGACTTAGGAACGGGCCAATCAATGACAGCCTGGACCTTAGCGGGATCCATCTTAATGCCCTCAGCGGAAATAACGGAACCGAGAAAAGGGACAGGCGGCATGAAAAGTGCACTTCTCAGCCTTCACATAAAGACAGTTCTCCAAAAGGCGCTGGAGGACGCGTCGCACGTGCTGAACATGAATCGGGAGAGACGGTGAAAAAATCAGGATATCGTCCATGTAAACGAAAACAAAAATGTTCAGCATGTCTCTCAGGACGTCGTTAACTAGTGCCTGAAAGACAGCTGGAGCGTTAACGAGGCGAAAGGAAGAACCCGGTATTCAAAGTGCCCTAACGGGTGTTAAACGCCGTCTTCCACTCGTCCCCCTCCCTGATGCGCACGAGATGGTAGGCGTTACGAAGGTCCAATTTGGTGAAAAACCTGGCTCCTGCAGGATCTCGAAGGCTGAAGACATAAGAGGAAGCGGATAACGATTCTTAACTGTTATGTCATTCAGCCCTCGATAATCCACGCATGGGCGCAGGGACCCGTCCTTCTTCTGAACAAAAAAAAACCCCGCTCCGGCGGGAGAGGAGGAGGAGACTATGGTACCGGCGTCGAGCGAAACAGACAAATAATCCTCGAGAGCCTTACGTTCGGGAGCCGACAGAGAGTATAGTAGTTCCCGGAAGGAGATCAATACTACAGTCATACGACCGGTGTGGAGGGAGAGAAGTGGCCTTGGAACGACTGAACACCGTGCGCAGATCGTGATACTCCTCCGGCACCCCTGTCAAATCGCCAGGCTCCTCCTGTGAAGAAGAGACAGAGGAAACAGGAGGGATAGCAGACATTAAACAGGTCACATGACAAGAAACATTCCAGGATAGGATAGTATTACTAGACCAATTAATAGAAGGGTTATGGCGCACTAGCCAGGGATGACCCAAAACAACAGGTGTAAAAGGTGAACGAAAAATTAAAAAATAAATGGTTTCGCTATGATTACCAGAGACAGTGAGGGTTAAAGGCAGCGTCTCACGCTGAATCTTGGGGAGAGAACTACCATCTAAAGCGAACAAGGCCGTGGGCTCCCCTAACTGTCTGAGAGGAATGTCATGTTCCCGAGCCCAGGTCTCGTCCATAAAACAGCCCTCCGCCCCAGAGTCTATCAAGGCACTGCAGGAAGCAGATGAACCGGGCCAGCGGAGATGGACCGGAAAGGTAGTGCGTGATCCTGAAGGAGAGGCCTGAGTAGTTGCGCTCACCAGTAGCCCTCCTCTTACTGATGAGCTCTGGCTTTTACTGGGCATGAGGTGACAAAATGACCAGCGGAGCCGCAGTAGAGACAGAGGCGATTGGTGATTCTCCGTTCCTTCTCCTTGGCCGAGATGCGGATACCCCCCAGCTGCATAGGCTCAGCATCCGAGCCGGCGGAGGAGGGTGGCAGTGATACGGCAGGTGGCAGTGATGTGGAGAGGGGAGCAACGGAGAACGCGAACTCCTTTCCACGAGCTCGGCGATGAAGATCAAACCGTCGCTCTATGCGAATAGCGAGAGCTATTAAGGAGTCCAGACTGGAAGGAACCTCCCGGGAGAGGATCTCATCCTTAACCTCGACGAGGAGACCCTCCAGAAAACGAGCGAGCAAAGCCGGCTCGTTCCAGTCACTAGAGGCAGCGAGAGTGCGAAACTCAATAGAATAATCCGTTATGGATCGATTCCCCTGACATAGGGAAGACAGGGCCCTGGAAGCCTCCTCCCCAAAAACAGAACGGTCAAAAACCCGTATCATCTCCTCCTTAAAGTCCTGATACTGGTTAATACACTCAGCCCTCGCCTCCCAGACTGCCGTGCCCCACTCACGCGCCCGTCCGGTAAGGAGAGAAATGACGTAGGCGATGCGGGCTGCGCTCCTGGAGTAAGTGTTGGGCTGGAGAGAGAACACCACATCACACTGAGTGAGGAATGAGCGGCACTCAGTGGGCTCCCCAGAGTAACATGGCGGGTTGTTGATCCTGGGCTCCGGAGACTCGGAAACCCTGGAAGTGGGCGGTGGATCGAGGTGGAGTTGGTGAACCTGCCTTGTGAGGTCGGAGACTTGGACGGCCAGGGTCTCAACGGCATGTCGAGCAGCAGACAATTCCTCCTCGTGTCTGCCTAGCATCGCTCCCTGGATCTCGACGGCGGAGTGAAAAGGGTCCGGAGCCGCTGGGTCCATTCTTGGTCTGATTCTTCTGTTATGTACTTGAGTGAAGACCCAAAAGCGGTTTTAACAGAAAACAGAGTTCTTTAATGAAAAACAGGAATGGCATAAATCCTCTTCCAACGTTGTCAATGGAACAAAAGAACGTTAGTATAGTGCAGGATGCACCTGCCAGGCAGACTCCGACAGGATAGGACAAGGTGGAAGCAAACGAGACGACAGCTTGCTTCTGGCATGAAAAACACAAACAAGAATCTGACACTGAAAGTAGCAGGAACAGAGAGAGAAATAGAGACCTAATCAGAGGGGAAAGAGAGAACAGGTGGGAAAGAGTGAATGAGCTAGTTAGGGGAGATGTAGAACAGCTGAAGAAGGAGAGACAGAGAAGGTAACCTAATAAGACCAGCAGAGAGAGACAGAGTGAAGAGAAAGGACAGGAACAGACATAATAAGACATGACACTATCAGAAATGGAGAACTTTTCCCCCTGAAGTCAGATGCATCGATTTTATTTATTTATTTATTTATTCCTGATGTGATTATTATTCAGAAAGATGACCAAGTCAGAGTCTAAATATAAAGGTCAGGTTCAATTGCTCACGCCAATGTTTATTTAATATCTTTGTTCACAAACTACTGCCTGCGGAAACACTTTGAACTGTGACGTGAGCCTACCTGGTAATTGTATAATGTTTTACAGTACCCAAAGGGATTCTGTGATTTTTATGACTGTGGGAAATATATTTACTGTGTAAGAACTGCAACGCAGATTCCGTTGCGTTGAAGCCTTGAGACAGACTGACTGTTTGTGTATCTTGAACTCCACGAAGCAAAACCTCACCTCGGATCATTCTCTACCATTATTTCTAAAGATGCTACGTTTAGGTAAGTGACAGGAGAACATGTAGGTTTGCATTAAAGGGTTTGTAAATAATGAAAATAAGATATACCTAAACGTGAGTCATATCCCTGCCTAGGGAGGGAGTTATTCATCTTAGCCCTGTAATGCCTTAAATATGCACCGATCCAGTTATGCCATTTTATGTGTCAGTGAATCAGAGGGGAACTGTAGTACTGAGAGGATCAAAGAGGATCAGAGAGGAACCGTAGTACTGAGAGGATCAGAGAGGAACCGTAGTACTGAGAGGATCAGAGAGGAACTGTAGTACTGAGAGGATCAGAGAGGAACTGTAGTACTGAGAGGATCAGAGAGGAACTGAGAGGAACAGTAGTACTGAGAGGATCAGAGAGGAACTGTAGTACTGAGAGGATCAGAGAGGAACTGAGAGGAACTGTAGTACTGAGAGGATCAGAGAGGAACTGTAGTACTGAGAGGATCAGAGAGGAACTGAGAGGAACTGTAGTACTGAGAGGATCAGAGAGGAACTGTAGTACTGAGAGGATCAGAGAGGAACTGAGAGGATCAGAGAGGAACTGAGAGGAACTGTAGTACTGAGATGATCAGAGAGGATCAGAGAGGAACTGTAGTACTGAGAGGATCAGAGAGGAACTGAGAGGAACTGTAGTACTGAGATGATCAGAGAGGATCAGAGAGGAACCGTAGTACTGAGAGGATCAGAGAGGAACTGTAGTACTGAGAGGATCAGAGAGGAACTGTAGTACTGAGAGGATCAGAGAGGAACTGAGAGGAACTGTAGTACTGAGATGATCAGAGAGGATCAGAGAGGAACCGTAGTACTGAGAGGATCAGAGAGGATCAGAGAGGAACCGTAGTACTGAGAGGATCAGAGAGGATCTGTAGTACTGAGATGATCAGAGAGGATCAGAGAGGAACCGTAGTACTGAGAGGATCAGAGAGGATCTGTAGTACTGAGAGGATCAGAGAGGAACTGAGAGGAACTGTAGTACTGAGAGGATCAGAGGGGATCAGAGAGGAACTGAGAGGAACTGTAGTACTGAGAGGATCAGAGAGGATCAGAGAGGAACTGAGAGGAACTGTAGTACTGAGAGGATCAGAGAGGATCAGAGAGGAACCGTAGTACTGAGAGGATCAGAGAGGATCTGTAGTACTGAGAGGATCAGAGAGGAACTGAGAGGAACTGTAGTACTGAGATGATCAGAGAGGATCAGAGAGGAACCGTAGTACTGAGAGGATCAGAGAGGATCTGTAGTACTGAGAGGATCAGAGAGGAACTGAGAGGAACTGTAGTACTGAGAGGATCAGAGAGGAACTGAGAGGAACTGTAGTACTGAGATGATCAGAGAGGATCAGAGAGGAACTGTAGTACTGAGAGGATCAGAGAGGATCAGAGAGGAACCGTAGTACTGAGAGGATCAGAGAGGAACTGTAGTACTGAGAGGATCAGAGAGGAACTGAGAGGATCAGAGAGGACCTGAGAGGATCAGAGAGGACCTGTAGTACTGAGAGGATCAGAGAGGAACTGTAGTACTGAGAGGATCAGAGAGGAACTGAGAGGATCAGAGAGGACCTGAGAGGATCAGAGAGGACCTGTAGTACTGAGAGGATCAGAGAGGAACTGAGAGGATCAGAGAGGGACTGTAGTACTGAGAGGATCAGAGAGGAACCGTAGTACTGAGAGGATCAGAGAGGAACTGAGAGGATCAGAGAGGACCTGTAGTACTGAGAGGACCAGTAGTACTGAGAGGATCAGAGAGGAACTGAGAGGATCAGAGAGGGACTGTAGTACTGAGAGGATCAGAGAGGGACTGTAGTACTGAGAGGATCAGAGAGGAACCGTAGTACTGAGAGGATCAGAGAGGAACTGTAGTACTGAGAGGATCAGAGAGGAACTGAGAGGAACTGTAGTACTGAGAGGATCAGAGAGGAACTGTAGTACTGAGAGGATCAGAGAGGACCTGTAGTACTGAGAGGATCAGAGAGGAACTGAGAGGATCAGAGAGGAACTGGAGGATCAGAGAGGATCAGAGAGGACTGTAGTACTGAGAGGATCAGAGAGGATCAGAGAGGAACAGAGAGGATCAGAGAAGAACTGAGAGGATCAGAGAGGAACTGTAGTACTGAGAGGATCAGAGAGGAACTGAGAGGATCAGAGAGGAACCGTGGTACTGAGAGGATCAGAGAGTGAACCGTAGTACTGAGAGGATCAGAGAGGATCAGAGAAGAACTGTAGTACTGAGAGGATCAGAGAGGAACTGTAGTACTGAGAGGATCAGAGAGGAACTGTAGTACTGAGAGGATCAGAGAGGATCAGAGAGGAACCGTAGTACTGAGAGGATCAGAGAGGATCAGAGAAGAACTGTAGTACTGAGAGGATCAGAGAGGAACCGTAGTACTGAGAGGATCAGAGAAGAACTGTAGTACTGAGAGGATCAGAGAGGACCTGTAGTACTGAGAGGATCAGAGAGGAACTGAGAGGATCAGAGAGGAACTGAGAGGATCAGAGAGGATCAGAGAGGAACTGAGAGGATCAGAGAGGAACTGTAGTACTGAGAGGATCAGAGAGGATCAGAGAGGAACTGAGAGGATCAGAGAGGAACTGTAGTACTGAGAGGATCAGAGGGGATCAGAGAGGAACTGTAGTACTGAGAGGATCAGAGAGGATCAGAGAGGATCAGAGAGGAACCGTAGTACTGAGGATCAGAGAGGAACCGTAGTACTGAGAGGAACTGAGAGGAACTGTAGTACTGAGAGGATCAGAGAGGATCAGAGAGGAACTGTAGTACTGAGAGGATCAGAGAGGAACCGTAGTACTGAGAGGATCAGAGAGGAACAGAGAGGATCAGAGAGGAACTGAGAGGAACTGTAGTACTGAGAGGATCAGAGAGGAACCGTAGTACTGAGAGGATCAGAGAGGAACCGTAGTACTGAGAGGATCAGAGAGGAACCGTAGTACTGAGAGGATCAGAGAGGACCGTAGTACTGAGAGGATCAGAGAGGAACTGTAGTACTGAGAGGATCAGAGAGGATCAGAGAGGAACTGTAGTACTGAGAGGATCAGAGAGGATCAGAGAGGATCAGAGAGGATCAGAGAGGATCAGAGAGGAACTGTAGTACTGAGAGGATCAGAGAGGAACCGTAGTACTGAGAGGATCAGAGAGGACCATAGTACTGAGAGGATCAGAGAGGAACCGTAGTACTGAGAGGATCAGAGAGGACCGTAGTACTGAGAGGATCAGAGAGGACCTGTAGTACTGAGAGGATCAGAGAGGATCAGAGAGGAACTGTAGTACTGAGAGGATCAGAGAGGAACTGAGAGGATCAGAGAGGAACTGTAGTACTGAGAGGATCAGAGAGGAACTGTAGTACTGAGAGGATCAGAGAGGAACTGAGAGGAACTGTAGTACTGAGAGGATCAGAGAGGATCAGAGAGGAACCGTAGTACTGAGAGGATCAGAGAGGAACAGTAGTACTGAGAGGATCAGAGAGGAACAGTGGTACTGAGAGGATCAGAGAGGAACAGAGAGGATCATAGAGGATCAGAGAGGAACTGTAGTACTGAGAGGATCAGAGAGGATCAGAGAGGATCAGAGAGGAACCGTAGTACTGAGGATCAGAGAGGAACCGTAGTACTGAGAGGAACTGAGAGGAACTGTAGTACTGAGAGGATCAGAGAGGATCAGAGAGGAACTGTAGTACTGAGAGGATCAGAGAGGAACCGTAGTACTGAGAGGATCAGAGAGGATCAGAGAGGATCAGAGAGGAACTGTAGTACTGAGAGGATCAGAGAGGAACCGTAGTACTGAGAGGATCAGAGAGGAACTGAGAGGATCAGAGAGGAACTGAGAGGAACTGTAGTACTGAGAGGATCAGAGAGGAACCGTAGTACTGAGAGGATCAGAGAGGAACAGAGAGGATCAGAGAGGATCAGAGAGGAACTGTAGTACTGAGAGGATCAGAGAGGAACCGTAGTACTGAGAGGATCAGAGAGGAACCGTAGTACTGAGAGGATCAGAGAGGAACCGTAGTACTGAGAGGATCAGAGAGGACCGTAGTACTGAGAGGATCAGAGAGGAACTGTAGTACTGAGAGGATCAGAGAGGATCAGAGAGGAACTGTAGTACTGAGAGGATCAGAGAGGATCAGAGAGGATCAGAGAGGATCAGAGAGGATCAGAGAGGAACTGTAGTACTGAGAGGATCAGAGAGGAACCGTAGTACTGAGAGGATCAGAGAGGAACCATAGTACTGAGAGGATCAGAGAGGAACCGTAGTACTGAGAGGATCAGAGAGGACCGTAGTACTGAGAGGATCAGAGAGGACTGTAGTACTGAGAGGATCAGAGAGGATCAGAGAGGAACTGTAGTACTGAGAGGATCAGAGAGGAACTGAGAGGATCAGAGAGGAACTGTAGTACTGAGAGGATCAGAGAGGAACTGTAGTACTGAGAGGATCAGAGAGGAACTGAGAGGAACTGTAGTACTGAGAGGATCAGAGAGGATCAGAGAGGAACCGTAGTACTGAGAGGATCAGAGAGGAACAGTAGTACTGAGAGGATCAGAGAGGAACAGTGGTACTGAGAGGATCAGAGAGGAACAGAGAGGATCATAGAGGATCATAGAGGATCAGAGAGGAACAGTAGTACTGAGAGGATCAGAGTGGATCAGAGAGGAACCGTAGTACTGAGAGGATCAGAGAGGAACTGTAGTACTGAGAGGATCAGAGAGGAACTGTAGTACTGAGAGGATCAGAGAGGAACTGAGAGGATCAGAGAGGACCTGTAGTACTGAGAGGATCAGAGAGGAACTGTAGTACTGAGAGGATCAGAGAGGATCAGAGAGGATCAGAGAGGATCATAGAGGATCAGAGAGGAATTGTAGTACAGAGAGGATCAGAGAGGATCAGAGAGGAACTGTAGTACTGAGAGGATCAGAGAGGAACTGTAGTACTGAGAGGATCAGAGAGGATCAGAGAGGGACTGAGAGGAACTGTAGTACTGAGAGGATCAGAGAGGATCAGAGAGGATCAGAGAGGATCATAGAGGATCAGAGAGGAATTGTAGTACAGAGAGGATCAGAGAGGATCAGAGAGGATCAGAGAGGAACAGTAGTACTGAGAGGATCAGAAGGAACTGTAGTACAGAGTGGATCAGAGAGGATCAGAGAGGACCTGTAGTACTGAGAGGATCAGAGAGGAACTGAGAGGATCAGAGAGGAACTGTAGTACTGAGAGGATCAGAGAGGACCTGTAGTACTGAGAGGATCAGAGAGGACTCAGAGAGGATCAGAGAGGACCTGTAGTACTGAGAGGATCAGAGAGGAACTGA
>NW_027014262.1:0-13912 GCF_036934945.1 Oncorhynchus masou masou | reverse complement strand
CTAATACTGTAAACCAAGCCTCATACCACCTCTACTAATACTGTAAACCAAGCCTCCATACCACCTCTACTAATACTGTAAACCAAGCCTCATACCACCTCTACTAATACTGTAAACCAAGCCTCCTACCACCTACCACTCCTACTAATACTGTAAACCAAGCCTCACCACCACCTCTACTAATACTGTAAACCAAGACCTCCTACCTAACTGCTACTAATACTGTAAAGCCAGAGCCTCCATCAACCTACCAATACTACTAATACTGTAAACCAAGCCTCATACTCACCTCTTACTAATACTGTAAACCAAGCCTCATACCACCTACCACTCTACTAATACTGTAAACCAAGCCTCACTACCACCACTCCACCTAACTAATTGAAAACCAAGCCTCACTAACCTCTACTAATACTGTAAGCCAAGCCTCATACCACCTCTACTAATACTGTAAGCCAAGCCTCCATACCACCTCTACTAATACTGAAAACCAAGCCTCATACCACCTCTACTAATACTGCAAACCAAGCCTCATACCACCTCTACCTCAATACTGGAAACCAAGCCTCATACTACCTCTACTAATACTGTAAAGCCAAGCACTCATACCACCTCAACTAATACTGAAAACCAAGCCTCATACCACCTCTACTAATCCTGTAAAACCAAGCCTCATACCACCTCTACTAATACTGTAAACCAAGCCTCATACCACCTCTACTAATACTGTAAACCAAGCCAAATACCACCTCTACTAATACTGTAAACCAAGCATAATACCACCTCTACTAATACTGTAAGCCAAGCCTCCTTACCACCTCTACTAATACTGTAAACCAAGCCAAATACCACCTCAACTAATACTGTAAAACCAAGCCATACACCTACCACCTCTACTAATACTGTAAACCAAGCCTCATAACACCTCTACCAATACTGTAAACCAAGCCTCTACATAACTCCTCATAACACCTCTACATAACTCCTCATAACACCTCTACATAACTCCTCATAACACCTCTACATAACTCATCATAACACCTCTACATAACTCCTGAGTATTGACTCCCTACATAACTCCTCATAACACCTCTACATAACTCCTGGATAACACCTCTACATAACTCCTCACAACACCTCTACATAACCTCATAACACCTCTACGATAACTCCTGGATAACACCTCTACATAACTCCTGATAACACCTCTACATAACTCCTCATAACACTCTACATAACTCATCATAACACCTCTACATAACTCCTGATAACACCTCTACATAACTCCTAATAACACCTCTACATAACTCCTGATAATATCTCTACATAACTCCTCATAACACTCTACATAATACTGATAAACCAAGCATCATAACTCCTCATAACACCTCTACATAACTCCTGATAACACCTCTACTAATACTGATAACACCTCTACATAACTCCTCATAACACTCTACATAAGCCTCCTACCACTGCTACTAATACTGTAAACCAACCTCACACCACCTCTACTAATACTGTAAACCAAGCCTCCTACAACTGCTACTAATACTGTAAACCAAGCCTCCTACCACCTCTACTAATACTGTAAACCAAGCCTCATACCACCTCTTATAATACTGTAAACCAAGCCTCCTACCACCTACCACTCCTACTAGTACTGTAAACCAAGCCTCCTACCACCGACCACTCCTACTAAAATTGAAAAACAAGCCTCCTACCAACTCTACTAATACTGTAAGCCAAGCCTCATACCACCTCTAATAATACTGTAAACCAAGCCTCATACCACCTCTACCAATACTGTAAACCAAGCCTCCTACTACCTACCACTGCTACTAATACTGTAAACCAAGCCTCCTACCACCTCTACTAATACTGTAAACCAAGCCTCATACCACCTCTACCAATACTGTAAACCAAGCCTCCTACTACCTACCACTGCTACTAATACTGTAAACCAATCCTAATAACACCTCTACATAACTCCTGATAACACCTCACATAACTCCTCATAACACCTCTACATAACTAATGATAACACCCCCATATAACTCCTGATAACACCTCTACATAACTCCTCATAACACCTCTACATAACTCATCATAACACTTAAGCATAACTCCTGATAACACCCTCTACATAACTCCTGATAACACCTCTACATAACTCCTGGATAACACTCTACATAACTCCTCATAACACCTCTACATAACTCCTCATAACACCTCTACATAACTCCCCTCGCATAACACCTCTACATAACTCCCGATAACACCTCTACATAACTCCTCATAACACTCCCAGATAACTCCTCATTACACCTTCTACATAACCTCATAACACCTCTACATAACTCCTGATAACACCTCTACATAATGCTCATACCACTTCTACTAATACTCAAACCAAGCCTCTACCATCTACTCCTCATAACACCTCTAATAACTCCTCATAACAACTCTACTAATACTGTAAACCAACCTCATAACTCCTCATAATACCTGTAAACCAAGCCTCCGATAACACCACTCCTACTAATAATGTAAACCAAGCCTCTACATACCTCTACTAATACAAACCAAGCCCTCTTTACATAACTCCTCATAACACCCCACATAACCTCCTAATAACACCAAGCATAATACTCCTCATAACACCTCTAAACCAACTCCTCATAACACCTCTACCATACTGTAATAAGACTCCTACCATACCACTCCTATAACACTGTAAACCAACCTCACACCACCTCTACTAATACTGTAAACCAAGCCTCCTACAACTCCTGATAATACCTCTAAATAACTCCTCATAACACCTCTACATAACTACTGTAAACCAAGCCTCATAACCTCTTATAACACTCTAAATAACTCCTACCATACCACTCTCTACATAACTACTGATAACACCTCCTACATAACTCCATAAAATTAAAAACAAGCATCATACCAACTCTACTAACTCCTGTAAGCCAAGCCTACATAACTCCTCTACTAACACCTCTAAATAACTCCTGATACCACCTCTACTAACTCCTCAAAACACCTCTACATAACTCCTCATAACACTGTAAACCAACTCCTGATAACACCTCTACAAACTCCTCATAACACCTCTACATAACTCCTGATAAACCAAGACTACATAACTCCCCTCAACTAATACCTCTAAAACCATCATAACACCTCTACTAACTCCTGATAAACCAACTCATAACACCTCATAACACCTCTAAACCAAGCCTCATAACACCTCTACATAACTCCTCATAAACCAAGCCAAATAACCTCTAATAATACTGTACATAACTCAAGCATAACACCTCTACATAACTACTCATAAACCTCTACATAACTCCTCATACCACCTCTACCAATACTGTAAACCAAGCCAAACTCCTATACTGAAAACCAAGCATAATACCACTCTACTAATACTCAAACCAAGCCTCATAACACCTCTATAACACTGTAAACCAAGCCTCATACCACCTCTACATAACTACTGTAAACCAAGCCTCATACCACTTACATAATACTGTAAGCCAACCTCATACCACCTAACACCTCTACTAATACTGTAAACCAAGCCAAATAACACCTACCATCTACAAATAATACCACCTCTACTAATACTGTAAACCAAGCCTCATACCACCTCTACTAATACTGTAAACCAAGCCTATACCACCTCTACTAATACTGTAAACCAAGCCTCCACCACCTAACCACTCATAACACCTCTACTAATAACTGTAAACCAAGCATCATACCACCTCTACTAATACTGGATAACACCAAGCATCATAACACCTCTAGCCTCATACCACCTCTACTAATACTGTAAACCAAGCCTCATACCACCTCTACTAATACTGTAAACCAAGCATAATACTCATAACACCTCTAAACCAAGCATAATACACCTCTACCAATACTGTAAACTAAGACTCCTACCACTGCTACTAATACTGTAAACCAACTCATAACACCTCTACTAATACTGTAAACCAAGCCTCCTACAACTCTACTAATACTGTAAACCAAGCCTCCTACCACCTCTACTAATACTGTAAACCAAGCCTCCTGATACCACCTCTTACATAATACTGTAAACCAAGCCTCCTACCACCTACCACTCATAAGTACTGTAAACCAAGCCTCATACCACCTCTACTAAAATTGAAAACAAGCCTCCTACCACCTCTACTAATACTGTAAGCCAATAGCCCTCATACCACCTCTAATAATACTGTAAACCAAGCCTGCATACCACCTCTACACTCTAAACCAAGCTCCTACTAACCACTACTAATACTGTAAACCAAGCCTCATACCACCTCTACTAATACTGTAAACCAAGCCTCATACCACCTCTACCAATACTGTAAACCAAGCCTCCTACTACCTACCACTGCTACTAATACTGTAAACCAAGCCTCCTACCACCTACTAATACTGTAAACCAAACCTCATACAAACTCCTCCACCTCTACTAATACTGTAAACCAAGCCTCATACCACTCTACAAACACTGTAAACCAAGCCTCATACCACCTCTACAAATACTGTAAACCAAGCCTCCTACCACCTCTACTAATACTGTAAACCAAACCTCATACAACCGACCACCTCACTAATACTGTAAACCAAGCCTCATACCACCTCTACCAATACTGTAAACCAAGCCTCCTACCTACCACTGCTACATAATACTGTAAACCAAGCCTCCTACCACCTCTACTAATACTGTAAACCAAGCTCCTGATACCACCTCTACTAATACTGTAAACCAAGCCTCATACCACCTCTACATAACTGTAAACCTCATACCACCTCTACATAACTCTCCTACAACATACTGTAAGCCAATGCTCATACCACTTCTACTAATACTGTAAACCAAGCCTGCTACCATCTACAACCGCTACTAATACTGTAAACCGAGCCTCATACCAACTCTACTAATACTGTAAACCAAGCCTCATACCACCTCTACTAATACTGTAAACCAAGCCTCCTACCACCTACCACTCCTACTAATAATGTAAACCAAGCCTCCTACCACCTCTACTAATACTGTAAACCAAGCCTCATACCACCTCTACTAATACTGTAAACCAAGCCACATACCACCTCTCCTAATACTGTAAACCAAGCATAATACCACCTCTACTAATACTGTAAACCAAGCCTCATACCACCTCTACCAATACTGTAAACTAAGACTCCTACCACCTACCACTGCTACTAATACTGTAAACCAACCTCACACCACCTCTACTAATACTGTAAACCAAGCCTCCTACAACTGCTACTAATACTGTAAACCAAGCCTCCTACCACCTCTACTAATACTGTAAACCAAGCCTCATACCACCTCTTATAATACTGTAAACCAACCTCCTACCACCTACCACTCCTACTAGTACTGTAAACCAAGCCTCCTACCATAACCACTCCAACTAAAATTGAAAAACAAGCCTCCTACCAACTCTACTAATACTGTAAGCCAAGCCTCATACCACCTCTACTAATACTGTAAACCAAGCCTCATAACACCTCTACTAATACTGAAAACCAAGCCTCATACCACCTCTACTAATACTGTAAACCAAGCCTCATACCAACTCTACCTCTACTGGAAACCAAGCCTCATACTACCTCTACTAATACTGTAAACCAAGACTCATACGACCTCAACTAATACTGAAAACCAAGCCTCATACCACCTCTACTAATACTGAAAACCAACTCATACCACCTCTACTAATACTGTAAACCAAGCCTCATACCACCTCTACTAATACTGTAAACCAAGCCAAATACCACCTCTAATAATACTGTAAACCAAGCATAATACCACCTCTACTAATACTGTAAACCAAGCCTCATACCACCTCTACTAATACTGTAAACCAAGCCAAATACCACCTCAACTAATACTGAAAACCAAGCATAATACCACCTCTACTAATACTGTAAACCAAGCATCATAACACCTCTACTAAAACTGTAAACCAAGCATCATACCACCTCTACTAATACTGTAAACCAAACCTCATACCACCTCTACTTATACTGTAAAACCAACCTCTCATACCACCTACCACCTCTACTAATACTGTAAACCAAGCCAAATACCACCTCTAATAATACTGTAAACCAAGCATAATACCACCTCTACTAATACTGTAAACCAAGCCTCATACCACCTCTACTAATACTGTAAACCAAGCCAAATACCACCTCAACTAATACTGAAAACCAAGCATAATACCACCTCTACTAATACTGTAAACCAAGCATCATCACCTCTACTAAAACTGTAAACCAAGCATCATACCACCTCTACTAATAACTGTAAACCAAGCATCATAACACCTCTACTAAAACTGTAAACCAAGTATCATACCACCTCTACTAATACTGTAAACCAAGCCTCATACCACCTCTACTAATACTGTAAACCAAGCCCTCATACCACCTCAACTAATACTGAAAACCAAGCATAATACCACCTCTACTAATACTGTAAACTAAGACTCCTACCACTAAATACTGAAACACCTCTACCACCTCTAAATACTGTAAACCAAGCCTCCTACAACTGCTATAACACCTCCTACCACTCCTGACTAATACTGTAAACCAAGCCTCATACCACCTCTTATAATACTGTAAACCAAGCCTCCTACCACCTACCACTCCTACTAATACTGTAAACCAAGCCTCCTACCACCTCCTACTAAAATTGAAAAACAAGCCTCCTACCAACTCTACTAATACTGTAAGCCAAGCCTCATACCACCTCTAATAACTCCTGTAAACCAAGCCTCATACCACCTCTACCAATACTGTAAACCAAGCCTCCTATACCACCTCTACTAATACTGTAAACCAAGCCTCCTACCACCTCTACTAATACTGTAAAACTCCTCATACCACCTCTACATAATACTGAAACCAAGCCTCCTACTACCTACCACTGCTACTAATACTGTAAAACCAAGCCTCCTACCACCTCTACTAATCCTGTAAACCAAACCTCATACATACTCCTGACCACCTCTACTAATACTGTAAACCAAGCCTCATACCACCTCTACAAATACTGTAAACAAGCCTCATACCACCTCTACAAATACTGTAAACCAAGCCTCCTACCACCTCTACTAATACTGTAAACCAAACCTCATACAACCGACCACCTCTACTAATACTGTAAACCAAGCCTCATACCACGTCTACCAATACTGTAAACCAAGCCTCTACCTACCACTGCTACTAATACTGTAAACCAACTCCTGATAACACCTCTACATAACTCCTATAACACTGTAAACCAAGCCTCATACCACCTCTACATATACTGTAAACCAAGCCTACATACCACCTCTACAACACTGTAAACCAACTCCTCCTACCACCTCTACATAACTCCCGCTAACACTTCTACATACTGTAAACACCTCTACTATCCATCTACAACCGCTACTAATACTGGGTAAACCAACCTCATACAACTCTACTAACACCTCTAAAACCAAGATACACCTCTACATACTCCCTCATACCACCTACCACTACTAATAATGTAAACATCATACCACCTCTACTAATACTGTAAACCAAGCTCCTCATAACACCTCTACATAACTACTGTAAACCAAGCCACATACTACCTCTACTAATACTGTAAACCAACTCCTCATACCACCTCCTACATAACTCCTGATAACCACCTCATACCACCTCTACCAATACTGAAAAACTCCTACCATAACCCTGCTACATAATCATCATAAACCACCTCACATAACTCTACTAATACTGTAAACCAACTCCTAATACAACTCTACTAATACTGTAAACCAAGCCACATACCACCTCTAATAATACTGTAAACCAAGCCTAATACCACCTCTTATAATACTGTAAACCAAGCCTCTACTAACTCCTCATACCACTCCTACTATACTGTAAACCAAGACTCCTACCAACTACCACTCCTACTAAAATTGATAAACAAGCCTCCTACCAACTCCTATAACACTGTAAACCAAGCCTCATAACACCTCTACTATAACTGCTCATAACACCTCTACTAATACTGAAAACCAAGCCTCATACCACCTCTACTAATACTGTAAACCAAGCCTCATACCACCTCTACAAAACCAAGCCTGATACTACCTCTACTAATACTGTAAACCAATAACTCATACGACCTCAACTAATACTGAAAACCAAGCCTCATACCACCTCTACTAACTCCTGAAACCAACTCCTCATAACACCTCTACTAATACTGTAAACCAAGCCTTCATACCACCTCTACTAATACTGTAAACCAAGCCAAATACCACCTCTAATAATACTGTAAACCAAGCATAATAACAATTCACTAACACCTCTAAATAAGCCTCATACCACCTCTACTAATACTGATAAACCAAGCCAAATAACCTCATAATACTTAAAACCAAGCATAATACCACCCTACTAATACTGTAAACCAAGCATCATAACACCTCATAAAACTGTACATAAGCATCATAACACCTTACATAACTCCTGTAAACCAATAACTCCTCATAACACCTCTACATATACTGTAAACCAACCTCATACCACCTAACACCTCTACATAATACTGTAAAACCAAGCTCCTGATAACACCTCTAATAATACTGTAAACCAAGCATAATACCACCTCTACTAATACTGTAAACCAAGCCTCATAACACCTCTACTAACTACTGATAAACCAAGCCAAACTCCACCTCAACTAATACCTCTAAAACCAAGCATAATACACCTCTACTAATACTGTAAACCAAGCTCATAACACTACCACCTACCACTCCTACTAATAATGTAAACCAAGCTCTCCTACCACCTCACTAATACTCTAAACCAACTCCTCATAACACCTCTACTAACCCTGATAAACCAAGCTCCTCATACCACCTCTACATAACTCCTGATAAACCAAGCATACATAACTCCTCTACTAACACCTCTAAATAACTCCTCATAACACCTCTACATAATCCTGAAACTAAGACTCCTACCAACTGCTCATAATACTGTAAATAACCTCACAACACCTCTACTAACTACTGTAAACCAAGCCTCCTACAAACTGCTACTAATACTGTAAATAACTCCTCATAACACCTCTACTAACTACTCATAAACCAAGCTACATAACACCTCTTATAACACCTCTAAAACCAACCTCCTACCACCTACCACTCTCTAGTACTGTAAACCATTACACCTCTACATAACTCCTGATAACACCTACTAAAACTTGATAAACAAGCCTCCTACCAACTCCTACTAACACCTCTAAGCATAACTCCTCATAACACCTCTACATAACTCCTCATAACACCTCTACATAATCCTGATAACAAGCCTCCTACTATACCACTGCTACTAACACTGTAAATAACTCCTCATAACACCTCTACTAACTACTGTAAACCAAACCTCATAACACCTCTACATAACTACTGAAACACCTCTACTATAACTCCTACTAATACTCTAAATAACTCCTCCTAACACCTCTACATAACTACTTAAACAAACCTCATACATAACTCCTGGGATAATACTGTAAATAACTCCTGATAACACCTCTACAAATACTGTAAACCAAGCCTACATAACCACCCTACAAACACAAACCAACCTCCTACCACCTCTACTAACTACTGTATAACACCTCTACATAACTCCTACTAATAACACCTCTACATAACCTCATAACACGTCTACCAATAACTCCTCATAACACCCCATATAACTGCTACTAATACTGTAAATAACTCCTCATAACACCCTACATAACTACTGATAACACCTCTACATAACTCCTCTAACACCTCTACATAACTCCTCATTACACCTCTAAGTAACTCCCATAACACCTCTACATAACTCCTGATAACAAATCCTGATAACACTTCTACAACTCCTCATAACACCTCTACAAATACTGTAAGCCAATGCTCATACCACCTCTACTAATACTGTAAACCACCTCTACATAACTCCTCACAACACCTCTACATAACTCATCATAACCGACCTCTACATAACTCCTGATAACACCTCTACATAACTCCTCATAACACCTCTATAACTCCCACCTCTACTAACTACATAACACCTCTAAATAACCTCCTAACACCTCTACATAATACTGATAAACCAAGCCTCATAACACCTCTACTAATCCTGATAACACCAAGCTACATAACCTCATAATACCTCTAAATAACTCATCATAACACCTCTACTAACTACTGTAACACCAAGCTCCTCATAACACCTCTACATAACTACTGTAAACTAAGACTCCTACATACCACTCCTACATAATACTGTAAAACCAACCTCACAACACCTCTACTAATACTGATAACCAAGCCTCCTACATACTGCTATAACACTGTAAATAAGCCTCATAACACCTCTACTAATACTGTAAACCATCATAACACCTCTTATAACTCCTGATAACAAGCCTCCTACCACCTAACTCCTAATAACACTGTAAACCAACTCCTATAACACCACTCCAACTAAAATCCTCATAAACAAGCCTCCTACCAACTCTACTAATACTGTAAGCATAACTCCTCATACCACCTCTACTAATACTGATAAACCAAGCCTCATACCACCTCTACATAATACTCAAACACCAATAACTCATCATACCACCTCTACTAACTCCTGAAACCAAGCCTCTACCAACTCCTCATAACACTGGAAATAACTCCTGATAACACCTCTACTAATACTCATAAACCAAGACTACATAACTCCTCATAATACTGAAAACCAAGCCTGATAACACCTCTACTAATACTGAAAACCAACTCATAACACCTCTACTAACTACTGTAAACAAGCCTCATAACACCTCATAATACTCTAAACCAACTCATCATAACACCTCTAATAACTCCTGATAACACCAAGCATAACTACCATAACCTCTACTAATACTGTAAACCAAGCCTCATACCAATTCTACTAACACCTCTAAACCAACTCCTCATAACACCTCAACTAACTCCTGATAAACCAAGCATAATACTCCTCTACTAATACTACAAACCAAGCATCATAACACCTCTACTAAAACTGTAAACCAAGCATCATACCACCTCTACTAATACTGTAAACCAAGCCTCATACCACCTCTCTACTTATACTGTAAACCAACCTCATACCACCTACCACCTCTACTAATACTGTAAACCAAGCCAAATACCAATTCTTAATAATACTGTAAACCAAGCATAATACCACCTCTACTAATACTGTAAACCAAGCCTCATACCACCTCTACTAATACTGTAAAACCAAGCCAAATACCACCTCAACTAATACTGAAAACCAAGCATAATACCACCTCTACTAATACTGTAAACCAAGCATCATAACACCTCTACTAAAACTGTAAACCAAACATCACACCACCTACTAATACTGTAAACCAAGCATCATAACACCCTAATAAACTGTAAACCAAGCATCATACCACCTTCTACTAATACTGTAAACCAAGCCTCATACCACTTAATAATACTAAACCAAGCCAAATACCACCCTTTCAACTAATACTGAAACCAAGCATATTACCACCTCTGTTTAATATCATTGTAAACCAAGCATCATAACACCCAATAAACCAAAACCAAGCATCAGTACCATCTCTACTAATACTGTAAACCAAGCCTCCTACCAATTTACCATCAAGCATTACTACTGTAAACCAAGCCTCCTACCACCTGTACTGATACTGTAAACCAGACCATACCACCCCACTAATACTGTAAACCAAGCTTCCTGTACCACCTACCACTGCTACTAATACTGCAAACCAAGCCTCATACCACCTCTACAAATACTGTAAAACAAGTCTCACACCACCTCTACTAATACTGTAAAGCAAGGCTCATACCACCTCTGCTAATACTGTAAACCAAGCCTCCTACCACCTACCACCGCTACTAATACTGTAAACCAAGCCTGCTACCATCTACAACCGCGACTAATACTGTAAACCGAGCCTCATACCAACTCTACTAATACTGTAAACCAAGCCTCATACCACCTCTACTAATACTGTAAACCAAGCCTCCTACCACCTACCACTCCTACTAATAATGTAAACCAAGCCTCCTACCACCTCTACTAATACTGTAAACCAAGCCTCATACCACCTCTACTAATACTGTAAACCAAGCCACATACCACCTCTACTAATACTGTAAACCAAGCATAATACCACCTCTACTAATACTGTAAACCAAGCCTCCTACCACCTACCACCGCTACTAATACTGTAAACAGAGCCTTCATCCACCTACCACCGCTACTAATACTGTAAACCAAGCTACACCAATCTCTACTACTACTGTAAACACAGCCTCATACCACCTACCACTGTTACGAATACTGTAAACCAGGCCTCATACCACTTCCACTATTACTGTAAACCAAACCTCATTACTACCTCTGCCTCTGCTGTAAACCAAGCCTCATACTACCTTCTACTAATACTGAAAACCATAGGCCCACTCATGCCGCACTCTGCTATTACTGAAAATAGGCCTCATGCCACCTCTGTGCTGAAGAATAAGGCCTCATACCACACTCTACTAATGCTGTAAACCAAACCACATACCACCCACTCTAATAATGCCCAATAAATAAGCATAATACCACCTCTACTAATACTGTAAACCAAGCCTCATACCACCTCTACCAATACTGTAAACTAAGACTCCTACCAACTACCACTGCTACTAATACTGTAAACCAACCTCATACCAACTCTACTAATACTGTAAACCAAGCCTCCTACAACTGCTACTAATACTGTAAACCAAGCCTCCTACCACCTCTACTAATACTGTAAACCAAGCCTCATACCACCTACCACCTCTACTAATACTGTAAACCAAGCCTCATACCACCTCTACTAATACTGTAAACCAAGCCTCAAACCACCTCTACTAATACTGTAAACCAAGCATCATACCACCTCTAATAATACTGTAAACCAAACCTCCTACCACCTACCACTCCTACTAATACTGTAAACCAAGCCTCCTACCACCGACCACTCCTACTAATATTGTAAAGCAAGACTCATACCACCTCTGCTAATACTGTAAACCAAAACTCCTACCACCTACCACCACTACTAATACTGTAAACCAAGCCTCATACCACCTCTAATAATACTGTAAACCAAGCCTCCTACCACTGCTACTAATACTGTAAACCAAGCCTCCTACCACCTCTACTAACACTGTAAACCAAGCCTCATACCACCTCTACTAATACTGTAAACCAAGCCGACAACCACCTAACACTACAAATACTGTAAACAGAGCCTCCATCAACCTACCAACACTACTAATACTGTAAACCAAGCCGCATACAAACTCTACTACTACTGTAAACACAGCCTCATACCACCTACCACTGCTACGAATACTGTAAACAGAGCCTCACACCACCTCTACTAACAATGTAAACCAAGAGTCATACTACCTCTACTAATATTGTAAACCAAGCATCATACCACCTCTACTTATACTGCAAACCAACCTCATACCACCTCTACTAATACTGTCAACCAAGCCTCATACCAAATCTACTAATACTGTAAACCAAGCCTCCTACCACCTACCACCTCTACTAATACTGTAAGCCAAGCCTCATACCACCTCTTACTAATACTGTAAGCCAAGACCTCATACCACCTCTACTAATACTGTAAACCAAGCCTCATACCACCTCTACTAATACTGTAAACCAAGCCTCATACCACCTCTACTAATACTGTAAACCAAGCCTCAAA
>NW_027014261.1:0-13914 GCF_036934945.1 Oncorhynchus masou masou | reverse complement strand
TTGAGACGCAAAACAAAACACGTACACACACAAAACACAGGGTTGAGACTGCCAAACTGAAAACACGTACACACAAAAACACAGGGTTGAGACGCAAACAAAACACGTACACACAAAACACAGGGTTGAGACGCAAACAAAACACGTACACACAAAACACAGGGTTGAGACGCAAACAAAACACGTACACACAAAACACAGGGTTGAGACGCAAACAAAACACGTACACACAAAACACAGGGTTGAGACGCAAACAAAACACGTACACACAAAACACAGGGTTGAGACGCAAACAAAACACGTACACACAAAACACAGGGTTGAGACGCAAACAAAACACGTACACACAAAACACAGGGTTGAGACGCAAACAAAACACGTACACACAAAACACAGGGTTGAGACGCAAACAAAACACGTACACACAAAACACAGGGTTGAGACGCAAACAAAACACGTACACACAAAACACAGGGTTGAGACGCAAAACAAAACACGTACACACAAAACACAGGGTTGAGACGCAAACAAAACGACGTACACACAAAAACACAGGGTTGAGACGCAAAACAAAACACGTACACACAAAACACAGGGTTGAGACGCAAACAAAACACGTACACACAAAACACAGGGTTGAGACGCAAACAAAACACGTACACACAAAACACAGGGTTGAGACGCAAACAAAACACGTACACACAAAACACAGGGTTGAGACGCAAAAAAAACACGACACACAAAACACAGGGTTGAGACGCAAAACAAAACACGTACACACAAAACACAGGGTTGAGACTGCAAACAAAACACGTACACACAAAACACAGGGGTTGAGACGCAAAACAAAACACGTACACACAAAACACAGGGTTGAGACGCAAAACAAAACACGTACACACAAAACACAGGGTTGAGACGCAAACAAAACACGTACACACAAAACACAGGGTTGAGACGCAAACAAAACACGTACACACAAAACACAGGGTTGAGACCGCAAAACAAAACACGTACACACAAAACACAGGGTTGAGACGCAAACAAAACACGTACACACAAAACACAGGGTTGAGACGCAAACAAAACACGTACACACAAAACACAGGGTTGAGACGCAAACAAAACACGTACACACAAAACACAGGGTTGAGACGCAAACAAAACACGTACACACAAAACACAGGGTTGAGACGCAAACAAAACACGTACACACAAAACACAGGGTTGAGACGCAAACAAAACACGTACACACAAAACACAGGGTTGAGACGCAAACAAAACACGTACACACAAAACACAGGGTTGAGACGCAAACAAAACACGTACACACAAAACACAGGGTTGAGACGCAAACAAAACACGTACACACAAAACACAGGGTTGAGACGAACAAAGCACAGGGTTGAGACGCAAACAAAACACGTACACACAAAACACAGGGTTGAGACGCAAACAAAACACGTACACACAAAACACAGGGTTGAGACGCAAACAAAACACGTACACACAAAACACAGGGTTGAGACGCAAACAAAACACGTACACACAAAACACAGGGTTGAGACGCAAACAAAACACGTACACACAAAACACAGGGTTGAGACGCAAACAAAACACGTACACACAAAACACAGGGTTGAGACGCAAAACAAAACACGTACACACAAAACACAGGGTTGAGACGCAAACAAAACACGTACACACAAAACACAGGGTTGAGACGCAAACAAAACACGTACACACAAAACACAGGGTTGAGACGCAAACAAAACACGTACACACAAAACACAGGGTTGAGACGCAAAACAAAACACGTACACACAAAACACAGGGTTGAGACGCAAACAAAACACGTACACACAAAACACAGGGTTGAGACGCAAACAAAACACGTACACACAAAACACAGGGTTGAGACGCAAACAAAACACGTACACACAAAACACAGGGTTGAGACGCAAACAAAACACGTACACACAAAACACAGGGTTGAGACGCAAACAAAACACGTACACACAAAACACAGGGTTGAGACGCAAACAAAACACGTACACACAAAACACAGGGTTGAGACGCAAACAAAACACGTACACACAAAACACAGGGTTGAGACGCAAAACAAAACACGTACACACAAAACACAGGGTTGAGACGCAAACAAAACACGTACACACAAAACACAGGGTTGAGACGCAAACAAAACACGTACACACAAAACACAGGGTTGAGACGCAAAACAAAACACGTACACACAAAACACAGGGTTGAGACGCAAACAAAACACGTACACACAAAACACAGGGTTGAGACGCAAACAAAACACGTACACACAAAACACAGGGTTGAGACGCAAACAAAACACGTACACACAAAACACAGGGTTGAGACGCAAACAAAAGACGTACACACAAAACACAGGGTTGAGACGCAAACAAAAGACGTACACACAAAACACAGGGTTGAGACGCAAACAAAAGCACGCACACACAAAACACAGGGTTGAGACGCAAACAAAACACGTACACACAAAACACAGGGTTGAGACGCAAAACAAAACACGTACACACAAAACACAGGGTTGAGACGCAAACAAAACACGTACACACAAAACACAGGGTTGAGACGCAAACAAAACACGTACACACAAAACACATGGTTGAGACGCAAACAAAACACGTACACACAAAACACAGGATTGAGACGCAAACAAAACACGTACACACAAAACACATATTTTGAATACTGAATGGTTTTCGCATCGTCAACCAAAACCTAATATTAGATAAAGAGGAACACGAGGGAACAAATAACACAACATTTACATACTTATTTCATAAACAAAGTTACCCAACGCCCCTTTGTGGAAGAAGTAATTGCCCCCTTTCACTCAATAACTGGTTGTGCAACCCTTTAGCTGCTCTAACTCCAACCAAACACTTCCTGTAGTTAAAGTCCAGACCTAATCCCAATTGAGATTTTGTGGCAGGACTTGAAACGAACAGTTCATGTTTGAAAACCCACAAATGTCTCTGAGTTAAAGCAGTTCTGCATAGAAGAATGTGCCAGAATTCCTCCACAGTGATGTGAGAGACTGATCAACAACTACAGGAAGTGTAGTTATTGAGTGTAACGGGGTAATTACTTTTTCACACAGGGGAATATGGGTTTGCATAACTTTGTTAAGAAGGATCTGCCCTTTTTTTCCAATTTTCGCCTAAAATGACAGATATAAGTGCCTGTAGCTCAGACGCTGAAGCAAGGATATGCATATTATTGATACCATTTGAAAGAAAACACTTTGCAGTTTGTGGAAATGTGAAAGGAATGTAGGCAAGTATAAAACATTAGATCTGGTAAAAGATAATACAAATATTTGAAAACCACAAGGACGGTAGATCTCCAGGAAGAGGGTTGGACTGAAAACCTACAGGACGGTAGATCTCCAGGAAGAGGGTTGGACTGAAAACCTAAAGGACGGTAGATCTTCAGGAAGAGGGTTGGACTGTAAACCTACAGGACGGTAGATCTTCAGGAAGAGGGTTGGACTGTAAACCTACAGGACGGTAGATCTCCAGGAAGAGGGTTGGACTGTAAACCTACAGGACGGTAGATCTTCAGGAAGAGGGTTGGGCTGTAAACCCACAGGACGGTAGATCTCCAGGAAGAGGGTTGGACTGTAAACCTACAGGACGGTAGATCTCCAGGAAGAGGGTTGGGCTGTAAACCTACAGGACGGTAGATCTCCAGGAAGAGGGTTGGGCTGTAAACCCACAGGACGGTAGATCTCCAGGAAGAGGGTTGGACTGAAAACCTACAGGACGGTAGATCTCCAGGAAGAGGGTTGGGCTGTAAACCTACAGGACGGTAGATCTCCAGGAAGAGGGTTGGGCTGTAAACCTACAGGACGGTAGATCTCCAGGAAGAGGGTTGGGCTGATACCCTACAGCACAGTAGATTTCCAGGAAGAGGGTTGGACTGTAAACCTACAGGACAGTAGATCTCCAGGAAGAGGGTTGGACTGAAAACCTACAGGACGGTAGATCTTCAGGAAGAGGGTTGGACTGTAAACCTACAGGACGGTAGATCTTCAGGAAGAGGGTTGGACTGTAAACCTACAGGACGGTAGATCTCCAGGAAGAGGGTTGGACTGTAAACCTACAGGACGGTAGATCTTCAGGAAGAGGGTTGGGCTGTAAACCCACAGGACGGTAGATCTCCAGGAAGAGGGTTGGACTGTAAACCTACAGGACGGTAGATCTCCAGGAAGAGGGTTGGACTGTAAACCTACAGGACGGTAGATCTCCAGGAAGAGGGTTGGGCTGTAAACCCACAGGACGGTAGATCTCCAGGAAGAGGGTTGGGCTGTAAACCCACAGGACGGTAGATCTCCAGGAAGAGGGTTGGACTGAAAACCTACAGGACGGTAGATCTCCAGGAAGAGGGTTGGGCTGTAAACCTACAGGACGGTAGATCTCCAGGAAGAAGCTTGGGCTGTAAACCTACAGGACGGTAGATCTCCAGGAAGAGGGTTGGGCTGTAAACCTACAGGACGGTAGATCTCCAGGAAGAGGGTTGGACTGTAAACACACAGGACGGTAGATCTCCAGGAAGAGGGTTGGGCTGTAAACCTACAGGACGGTAGATCTCCAGGAAGAGGGTTGGGCTGTAAACCCACAGGACGGTAGATCTCCAGGAAGAGGGTTGGACTGTAAACCTACAGGACGGTAGATCTCCAGGAAGAGGGTTGGGCTGTAAACCCACAGGACGGTAGATCTCCAGGAAGAGGGTTGGGCTGTAAACCCACAGGACGGTAGATCTCCAGGAAGAGGGTTGGACTGTAAACCTACAGGACGGTAGATCTCCAGGAAGAGGGTTGGGCTGTAAACCCACAGGACGGTAGATCTCCAGGAAGAGGGTTGGACTGAAAACCTACAGGACGGTAGATCTCCAGGAAGAGGGTTGGGCTGAAAACCTACAGGATGGTAGATCTCCAGGAAGATGGTTGGGCTGTAAACCTACAGGACGGTAGATCTCCAGGAAGAGGGTTGGGCTGTTAACCTACAGGACGGTAGATCTCCAGGAAGAGGCTTGGGCTGTAAACCCACAGGACGGTAGATCTCCAGGAAGAGGGTTGGGCTGTAAACCTACCGGACGGTAGATCTCCAGGAAGAGGGTTGGGCTGATACCCTACAGGACAGTAGATTTCCAGGAAGAGGGTTGGACTGTAAACCTACAGGACGGTAGATCTCCAGGAAGAGGGTTGGGCTGTAAACCTACAGGACGGTAGATCTCCAGGAAGAGGGTTGGGCTGTAAACCCACAGGACGGTAGATCTCCAGGAAGAGGGTTGGGCTGTAAACCTACAGGACGGTAGATCTCCAGGAAGAGGGTTGGGCTGTAAACCTACAGGACGGTAGATCTCCAGGAAGAGGGTTGGGCAGCCCTGATGTCAGGAATAGCGTGAACATCCTCGTAATGGGAGAAAACAAACTAAACCCCAGATAATCATAAAGCATGACTCCATGAAAATGTGAAGTCACAGTTTTTCTATATTATTATAATATCCCTCCAGCTCTGACTATTGCAGACATGAATTAAATATATTTTATGATGACCAAGAGGGTCACAATCTTATCAACTCCGTACTAAAATAGGATTACTATAATTTTCTATATTGTAATAACATTTTTTTAAAGAATGATGGTTCAGTCAAGGACAAAATGGAAGTGGAAATCTGCAAAGTTCAACTGAAGCTGAAAAGTTGACCTTAACTCACCAACTTTGACACTTTCTAAGACAAACAACACTAATAGACTTTGTCAAAAACAATATAATCTGGTTTATCCCAACACCTCATCTTTACATTCCAACACAACAGCCACCATGTATTTTCCACTGGCTAATAGTTTTTTCGATAAGGGGACCTCAGTCTCCCGGGGGGCCTTGAAGTCTGACGAGATTAATTGGTACACTCTCTGTCTCTCTCTCTCTGTCTCCACCCACCCACCCACCCCTCTCTCTCTCTCTGTCTGTCTCGCTCTGTGTCTCTCTCTCTGTCTCTCTCTCCTCTCTCTGCCTCTCACTCTCTCTCTCCTCTCCCTGTCTCTGTCTTTCCCTCCTCTCTCTCCTCTCTGTCTCTGTTTCTCTCTATCCTCTTTGTCTCTCTCGCTCTCCTCTCTCTCTCTGTCTCTATCTCTCTCTCCTCTCTGTCTGTCTCTCTCCTCTCTCTCTCTCTCTCTCTCTCTCTCTCTCTCTCTCTCTCTCTCTCTCTCTCTCTGTAACTAATAGTTACATTCTGAGGGACATTATTAAACTGTATTTTATTTGAACTTTAGTTAACCAGGTAAAAGATATAGAGAGAGAAAGAGAGGGGGGATAGAGAGAGAGATAGAGATAGGGCAGTCCCAGTCCCACAGCACATCACAAAAGGCATAGCTCAGAGATCCCGGACTGTCTTCATCAGTCATCCAATCACAGCCCTTTCTGTTTGGGGTGCCGATCTCATTTGCCTGTCTACAATTAATTCCGATTACTCTCTCCACTCAAAGGGGTGACAACTGGTTGTCAACTTGAATATGCTTATTTATCCACCTTCTCAGAACCCTGCTGGAACATGGAACATGGAACATGGAAGTGCTCTCTCTTCTGTATTCTGAAGGACTAGAACAACCTACTTTTTGTTGTTGTTGCAAAAACGTTTCCACATATTAAACAAAAACATCAATATTGTATGAAATGACCAACCAACAGGAAACAGTAAATGTCTCCAAGGCACCAGATTCTACGGTATAAACCACTGTTTTCCACTGTTGGGATCACTCTGACGCCAGCTTGAAGTTCCATTTTTCTTCCCGAGACAGTTGGGTGTAGAGTATGCTTCACAGACAAATCAGTTTCTTAGTTTTGTATCTCTGCATCGTTGGGAAATGGACTCGTAAGTCACAGGCACATGGACATATGTTTCACCTTGTCAGCTCAGGTATTCAAACAAGCGACTTTTCGGTTACGTGCCCAATGCTCTAACCGGAAGGCTAAGCCCTACCTGTCACCATCCCTCCTCCCTGATCTCTATCGCAGAACACTGTCCCATAAGGATTGTCCTTTAGTAATGCCTTGTGTTACAAGGTTTAATAATGCCTTGTGTTACAAGGTTTAATAGCGCCTTGTGTTCCAGGGTTTAATCGCGCCTTGTATTCCAGGGTTTAACAGTGCACTGTGTTCCAGGGTTTAATAATGCCCTGTGTTCCAGGGTTTAATAATGCCCTGTGTTCCAGGGTTTAATAATGCCCTGTGTTCCAGGGTTTAATAATGCCCTGTGTTCCAGGGTTTAATAATGCCCTGTGTTCCAGGGTTTAATAATGCCCTGTGTTCCAGGGTTTAATAATGCCCTGTGTTCCAGGGTTTAATAATGTCCTGTGTTCCAGGGTTTAATAATGCCCTGTGTTCCAGGGTTTAATAATGCCATGTGTTCCAGGGTTTAATAATGCCCTGTGTTCCACGGTTTAATAATGCCCTGTGTTCCAGGGTTTAATAATGCACTGTGTTCCAGGGTTTAATAATGTCCTGTGTTCCAGGGTTTAATAATGCCCTGTGTTCCATGGTTTAATAATGCCCTGTGTTCCATGGTTTAATAATGCCCTGTGTTCCAGGGTTTAATAATGCCCTGTGTTCCAGGGTTTAATAATGCCCTGTGTTCCAGGGTTTAATAATGCCCTGTGTTCCAGGGTTTAATAATGCCCTGTGTTCCATGGTTTAATAATGCCCTGTATTACCGGGTTTAATAATGCCCTGTGTTCCAGGGTTTAATAATACCCTGTGTTCCAGGGTGTAATAATGCCCTGTGTTCCAGGGTTTAATAATGCCCTGTGTTCCAGGGTTTAATAATGCCCTGTGTTCCAGGGTTTAATAATGCCCTGTGTACCAGGGTTTAATAATGCCCTGTGTTCCAGGGTTTAATAATGTCCTGTGTTCCAGGGTTTAATAATGCCCTGTGTTCCAGGGTTTAATAATGCCCTGTGTTCCAGGGTTTAATAATGTCCTGTGTTCCAGGGTTTAATAATGCCCTGTGTTCCAGGGTTTAATAATGCCATGTGTTCCAGGGTTTAATAATGCCCTGTGTTCCACGGTTTAATAATGCCCTGTGTTCCAGGGTTTAATAATGCACTGTGGTCCAGGGTTTAATAATGTCCTGTGTTCCAGGGTTTAATAATGCCCTGTGTTCCATGGTTTAATAATGCCCTGTGTTCCAGGGTTTAATAATGCCCTGTCTTCCAGGGTTTAATAATGCCCTGTGTTCCAGGGTTTAATAATGCCCTGTGTTCCAGGGTTTAATAATGCCCTGTGTTCCAGGGTTTAATAATGCCCTGTGTTCCAGGGTTTAATAATGCCCTGTGTTCCTGGGTTTAATAATGCCCTGTGTTCCAGGGTTTAATAATACCCTGTGTTCCAGGGTGTAATAATGCCCTGTGTTCCAGGGTTTAATAATGCCCTGTGTTCCAGGGTTTAATAATGCCCTGTGTTCCAGGGTTTAATAATGCCCTGTGTTCCAGGGTTTAATAATGCCCTGTGTTCCAGGGTTTAATAATGCCCTGTGTTCCAGGGTTTAATAAAGCCCTGTGTTCCAGGGTTTAATAATGCCCTGTGTTCCACGGTCTAATAATGCCCTGTGTTCCAGGGTTTAATAATGCCCTGTGTTCCAGGGTTTAATAATGCCCTGTGTTCCAGGGTTTAATAAAGCCCTGTGTTCCAGGGTTTAATAATGCACTGTGTTCCAGGGTTTAATAAAGCCCTGTGTTCCAGGGTTTAATAATGCACTGTGTTCCAGGGTTTAATAATGCCCTGTGTTCCAGGGTTTAATAAAGCCCTGTGTTCCAGGGTTTAATAATGCCCTGTGTTCCAGGGTCTAATAATGCCCTGTGTTCCAGGGTTTAATAATGCCCTGTGTTCCAGGGTTTAATAATGCCCTGTGTTCCAGGGTTTAATAATGCCCTGTGTTCCAGGGTTTAATAATACCCTGTGTTCCAGGGTGTAATAATGCCCTGTGTTCCAGGGTTTAATAATGCCCTGTGTTCCAGGGTTTAATAATGCCCTGTGTTCCAGGGTTTAATAATGCCCTGTGTTCCAGGGTTTAATAATGCCCTGTGTTCCAGGGTTTAATAATGCCCTGTGTTCCAGGGTTTAATAATACCCTGTGTTCCAGGGTGTAATAATGCCCTGTGTTCCAGGGTTTAATAATGCCCTGTGTTCCAGGGTTTAATAATGCCCTGTGTTCCAGGGTTTAATAATGCCCTGTGTTCCAGGGTTTAATAATGCCCTGTGTTCCAGGGTTTAATAATGCCCTGTGTTCCAGGGTTTAATAAAGCCCTGTGTTCCAGGGTTTAATAATGCCCTGTGTTCCACGGTCTAATAATGCCCTGTGTTCCAGGGTTTAATAATGCCCTGTGTTCCAGGGTTTAATAATGCCCTGTGTTCCAGGGTTTAATAAAGCCCTGTGTTCCAGGGTTTAATAATGCACTGTGTTCCAGGGTTTAATAAAGCCCTGTGTTCCAGGGTTTAATAATGCACTGTGTTCCAGGGTTTAATAATGCACTGTGTTCCAGGGTTTAATAAAGCCCTGTGTTCCAGGGTTTAATAATGCCCTGTGTTCCAGGGTCTAATAATGCCCTGTGTTCCAGGGTTTAATAATGCCCTGTGTTCCAGGGTTTAATAATGCCCTGTGTTCCAGGGTTTAATAATGCCCTGTGTTCCAGGGTTTAATAATGCCCTGTGTTCCAGGGTTTAATAATGCCCTGTGTTCCAGGGTTTAATAAAGCCCTGTGTTCCAGGGTTTAATAATGCCCTGTGTTCCAGGGTTTAATAATGCCCTGTGTTCCAGGGTTTAATAATGCCCTGTGTTCCAAGGTTTTGTTATACTTTCTCTCTTTTTTCTGGATGTTGATATTGATCTGCTGTCATTGGTGTCTAACCCATGGAGATTAGTTAATTTCCTACTCCTATTTTCCTGTGATCTGTCTATCCTCCCCGCTGTTGTTAACATGTTTGAGTTCAATTTAATTTTTACAGGGAAAGTGCACACTAATCAACATTTCAGTAAAAGTGCCGGTTTTAGCCAGTCGGATCATTTTCATCCAGAGTCCCTGGGAAGGTTAATAAAACCAATTACATACAGACAATCAATGAGTAGTGAGCACACACAGAGCAACATAGGACAAGCAAGACGTAGCATACAGACAGAGCAACATAGGACAAGCAAGACGTAGCATACACACAGAGCAACATAGGACAAGCAAGACGTAGCATACACACAGAGCAACATAGGACAAGCAAGACGTAGCATACACACAGAGCAACATAGGACAAGCAAGACGTAGCATACACACAGAGCAACATAGGACAAGCAAGACGTAGCATACACACAGAGCAACATAGGACAAGCAAGACGTAGCATACACACAGAGCAACATAGGACAAGCAAGACGTAGCATACACACAGAGCAACATAGGACAAGCAAGACGTAGCATACACACAGAGCAACATAGGACAAGCAAGACGTAGCATACACACAGAGCAACATAGGACAAGCAAGACGTAGCATACACACAGAGCAACATAGGACAAGCAAGACGTAGCATACACACAGAGCAACATAGGACAAGCAAGACGTAGCATACACACAGAGCAACATAGGACAAGCAAGACGTAGCATACACACAGAGCAACATAGGACAAGCAAGACGTAGCATACACACAGAGCAACATAGGACAAGCAAGACGTAGCATACACACAGAGCAACATAGGACAAGCAAGACGTAGCATACACACAGAGCAACATAGGACAAGCAAGACGTAGCATACACACAGAGCAACATAGGACAAGCAAGACGTAGCATACACACAGAGCAACATAGGACAAGCAAGACGTAGCATACACACAGAGCAACATAGGACAAGCAAGACGTAGCATACACACAGAGCAACATAGGACAAGCAAGACGTAGCATACACACAGAGCAACATAGGACAAGCAAGACGTAGCATACACACAGAGCAACATAGGACAAGCAAGACGTAGCATACACACAGAGCAACATAGGACAAGCAAGACGTAGCATACACACAGAGCAACATAGGACAAGCAAGACGTAGCATACACACAGAGCAACATAGGACAAGCAAGACGTAGCATACACACAGAGCAACATAGGACAAGCAAGACGTAGCATACACACAGAGCAACATAGGACAAGCAAGACGTAGCATACACACAGAGCAACATAGGACAAGCAAGACGTAGCATACACACAGAGCAACATAGGACAAGCAAGACGTAGCATACAGACAGAGCAACATAGGACAAGCAAGACGTAGCATACAGACAGAGCAACATAGGACAAGCAAGACGTAGCATACACACAGAGCAACATAGGACAAGCAAGACGTAGCATACACACAGAGCAACATAGGACAAGCAAGACGTAGCATACACACAGAGCAACATAGGACAAGCAAGACGTAGCATACACACAGAGCAACATAGGACAAGCAAGACGTAGCATACACACAGAGCAACATAGGACAAGCAAGACGTAGCATACACACAGAGCAACATAGGACAAGCAAGACGTAGCATACACACAGAGCAACATAGGACAAGCAAGACGTAGCATACACACAGAGCAACGTGGCACAAAAAGCAACAAGACAAAATCCATAAAAGCAACAAGTGTTTTCACACCTCACAAGCTACAGACAACAGACAACATGGGAAGTGGCAACACACAGCTAGGGATTATGTTCACAAATCTGATTGGCCTTCAGCCATGTCTTCAAGCATTTTGTGAAAGTGTGATATGTGGTGCAGTTATGTGTGTCTGATGGCAGTGTATTCCAGACATGGGAAGCTCTCACAGAGAAAGCAGATTGACGACAGGTGATTTTCCCTAAGGGACCTATACAGTCACCTCTCATGGCAGACCTTTTTTGGTTATTTTAATTACCTTTTTCACATGCTTTTTAAAAGAGAGGTTGGAATCAAGTATGATGTCAAGGTACTTAAAATCAGATACCACCTGGAGCTTCTCCACTGACACATAGACATCTGGCTCAGTAACATCAGATACCAGCTGGAGCTTCTCCCCTGACACATAGACATCTGGCTCAGTAGCATCAGTTGTGCTCTTTGTGAAGAACATGCACTTTGTAACCTGGACCATTACAGTAGTGAGTCACTGAGCCACTTTGTAACCTGGACCATTACAGTAGTGAGTCACTGAGCCACTTTGTAACCTGGACCATTACAGTAGTGAGTCACTGAGCCACTTTGTAACCTGGACTGTTATAGTAGTGAGTCACTGAGCCACTTTGTAACCTGGACCATTACAGTAGTGAGCCACTTTGTAACCTGGACCGTTACAGTAGTGAGTCACTGAGCCACTTTGTAACCTGGACCATCACAGTAGTGAGTCACTGAGCCACTTTGTAACCTGGACCATTACAGTAGTGAGTCACTGAGCCACTTTGTAACCTGGACTGTTATAGTAGTGAGTCACTGAGCCACTTTGTAACCTGGACCGTTACAGTAGTGAGTCACTGAGCCACTTTGTAACCTGGACCGTTACAGTAGTGTGTTCTTGTGTAGATTTTCGTTTGCTCTTTTATATCACTGTATCATCTGCATACATTTGAACTTCAGACCCAGAAGGCAGATCTTTAATGTACAGGCTGAACAGGAGGGGCCCCAGTATTGACCCTTGGGGCATGCCCATATAATAGCTGACACACTGGGTTCTGCTTTCAAGATATGATTTCATCCATCTCAAGGCATCAGGGGAAAAATTGAACTTGGACAATTTTGTGATGATTAGCTCATGGTTAACAGTATCAAAAGCCTTCCTTAGGTCCAGAAACACAGCCCCAACAACACCCCCTTTGTCCATCTCGGACTTCTCATTTTCCAGAAGAAAGCAGTTGGCCGTTTCTGTGGAGTGTTTCGCTCTGAAGCCAAACTGCATGGAGTGTAATGTGAAGGGGCTGTTGTTGAGGTGAGCAATCAGTTGTTCTGCTACACACATTTCAGCCACTTTCAACACCACGGGTAGTATACCAATGGGCCTGTAGTTACTCACGTCAGCAGGGTCACCCGATTTAAAGATGGCCGTTATTATGGCCGACTTCCATACCCTTGGAAACACACCGAGACCAATAGATGTGTTGGTGACCTTAGTAATGGGGCCAATGAGTGACTTTTTGTAGTTTTTAAGAAAGGTAGACTCCAGCCCAAACACATATTTGGCTTTAGAGTTATTTAGTGAGCTAATCACCTTGTTCACTTCTCACTCAGAAACCTCCCTCATGATAAAGACAGGTTGAGTGTCATTCACTAGCACTGAGCCCAAGAAACAAGTGGAGGGGTTTTGTGTCAGTACCCTGACAGAGTCAATAAAGTAGGAATTGCTATTTTGACTGCATCCTGTGTTAGATTGTTATTCACCATGATTTCTGGCCTTTTTGCAGTGTTACTATGGGTTTTCCCTGTTAACTTTTTTAGATTCTCCCAGATCAATTTAGAATTTCCTTTTCGCTTCACCAAAAAAGTTTGCCTTGGCCTGTCTGATTTCTTTCATCACCTTATGTCTCAACATGGTAAACCTACGTCCGTCATTCTCTAATATGGACTTTAAGGCTGTTTTTAGACCATAATCTCGTTCTTTCATCAATTTCCAGATTTCTCCATTTAGAAAGAGGGCTCTTTTGGCCAGGTTTGGATTTGATTTTCTTTAGGAAACCATTTATTGTAGTCTGGATTGTGGATGGAAAAACGTGACTATCAGCTTCCACGTCTGTATAGGACAAGAGATCATTCCAGTTAATTCCCTTAAATGCCTTTTTCAAAATTCAAAATTTTTCTAGCA
>NW_027014260.1:0-13917 GCF_036934945.1 Oncorhynchus masou masou | reverse complement strand
CCCCTCTATCATTGGTGCAGTAACGGCCCCTCTATCATTGATGCAGTAACGGCCCCTCTATCATTGATGCAGTAACGCCCCTATATCATTGGTGCAGTAACGGCCCCTATATCATTTGTGCAGTAAGGCCCCTCTATCATTGATGCAGTAACGCCCCTATATCATTGGTGCAGTAACGGCCCCTCTATCATTGGTGCAGTAACGGCCCCTATATCATTGGTGCAGTAACGGCCCCTCTATCATTGATGCAGTAACGGCCCCTCTATCATTGGTGCAGTAACGGCCCCTCTATCATTGATGCAGTAACGCCCCTCTTATCATTGATGCAGTAACGCCCCTCTTATCATTGATGCAGTAACGGCCCCTCTATCATTGATGCAGTAACGGCCCCTCTATCATTGGTGCAGTAACGGCCCCTCTATCATTGATGCAGTAACGGCCCCTCTATCATTGGTGCAGTAACGGCCCCTCTATCATTGATGCAGTAACGACCTCTATCATTGATGCAGTAACGGCCCCTCTATCGTGGTGACAACTTTGTTATCTCGTCGTGGTGCAGTAACGACCCCTCTATCATTGATGCAATGTGACCTCTATCGATGATGCAATGTGACCCCTCTATCATTGGTGCAATAACAGCCCCTCATTGATACATTAACGGCCCCTATATCATTAGTGCAATACTGGCCCTCTATCCGTATTAATTACCCAATGAGCCCCCTATATCAGTAGTGCAGTAAACGGCCCTCTATCATTGGTGCAGTAACGGCCCCTCTATCATGGTGCGTGGCGGCCCCTATATCATTGGTGCCGTGCGGCCCTCTATGTTGGGTGCAGTGCACATGGCCCTCTATCATTAGTGCAATGCCCGGCCCCTATATCATTGAGATTTGGCAGTAACGGCCCCTCTATCATTGGTGCAATGTAGCCCCCTCTATCATTGATGCAGTGCGGCCCTCTATCATTGATGCAATGCGGCCCCTCTATCATTGATGCAGTAGCGGCCCCTCTATCATTGGTGCAGTAACAGCCCCTCTATCATTGATGCAGTAACATCCCTATATCATTGGTGCAAGTAACAGCCCCTCTATCATTGGTGCAGTGGCCCCTATATCATTAGTGCAATAGCGGCCCCTCTATCATTGATGCAATGCTGACCCTCTATCATTGATGCAGTAACGGTCTCAGAACAGCTCCCCTCCTAAAGGACACCCAGCAGTATGGTCTCAGAACAGCTCCCCTCTAAAGGACACCAGCAGTAAGGTCTCAGAACAGCTCCCCTCCTAAAGGACACCAGCAGTATGGTCTCAGAATAGCTCCCTCTAAGGACACCAGCAGTATGGTCTCAGATCCAGCTCCCCTCTAAGGACACCAGCAGTATGGTCTCAGGCCAGCTCCCTCCTAAAGGACACCAGTATGGTCTCAGAACAGCTCCCCTCTAAAGGACACCAGCAGTATGGTATCAAGAACAGCTCCCTCCTTTATAAGGACACCAGCAGTATGGTCTCAGAACAGCTCCCCCTCCTTTGTAAAGGACACCAGCAATAGGTCTCAGAACAGCTCCCCTCCTAAAAGGACACCAGCAGTATGGTCTCAGAACAGCTCCCCTCCTAAGGACACCAGCAGTATGGTCTCCAGAACAGCTCCCCTCTAAGGACACCAGCAGTATGAGTCAGAACAGCTCCCCTCCTTTGTAAGGACACCAGCAGTATGGTCTCAGAACAGCTCCTCTAAAGGACACCAGCAGTATGGTCTCAGACAGCTCCCTCCTAAAGGACACCAGCAGTATGGTCTCAGAACAGCTCCCCTCCTTTGTAAAGGACACCAGCAGTATGGTCTCAGAACAGCTCCCCTCTAAAAGGACACCAGCAGTATGATCTCAGAACAGCTCCCCTCTAAGGACACCAGCAGTATGGTCTCAGAGGAACAGCTCCCCTCCTAAAGGACACCAGCAGTATGATCTCAGAACAGCTCCCCCTCTAAAGGACACCAGCAGTATGGTCTCAGAACAGCTCCCCTCCCTAAAAGGACACCAGCAGTATGGTCTCAGAACAGCTCCCCTCCTAAGGACACCAGCAGTAAGGTCTCAGAACAGCTCCCCTCCTAAAGGACACCAGCAGTATGGTCTCAGAACAGCTCCTCCTCAAGGGAAACCAGCAGTATGGTCTCAGAACAGCTCCTCCTAAAGGACACCAGCAGTATGATCTCCAGAACAGCTCCTCTAAAGGACACCAGCAGTATGGTCTCAGAACAGCTCCCCTCCTAAGGACACCAGCAGTATGGTCTCAGAACAGCTCCCCCTCCTAAAGGACACCAGCAGTATGATCTCAGAACAGCTCCCCTCCTAAAGGACACCAGCAGTATGGTCTCAGAACAGCTCCCTCCTAAAGGACACCAGCAGTATGGTCTCAGACAGCTCCCCTCCTAAAAGGACACCAGCAGTATGGTCTCAGAACAGCTCCCCTCCTAAAAGGACACCAGCAGTATGGTCTCCAGAACAGCTCCCCCTCCTAAAGGACACCAGCAGTATGGTCTCAGAACAGCTCCCTCCTAAGGACACCAGCAGTATGGTCTCAGAACAGCTCCCCCTCCTTTGTAAAGGACACCAGCAGTATGGTCTCAGAACAGCTCCCCTCTAAAGGACACCAGCAGTATGGTCTCAGAACAGCTCCCCTCCTAAAAAGGACACCAGCAGTATGGTCTCAGAACAGCTCCCCTCTAAGGACACCAGTATGGTCTCAGAACAGCTCCCTCTAAAGGACACCAGCAGTATGGTCTCCAGAACAGCTCCCTCCTTTGTAAAGGACACCAGCAGTATGGTCTCAGAACAGCTCCCTCCTAAAGGACACCCAGTATGGTCTCAGAACAGCTCCCCTCCTAAGGACACAGCAGTATGGTCTCAGAACAGCTCCACTCCTAAGGACACCAGCAGTATGGTCTCAAGAACAGCTCCCCCTCCTAAAGGACACCAGCAGTATGGTCTCAGAACAGCTCCCCTCCCTTTGTAAAGGACACCAGCAGTATGGTCTCAGAACAGCTCCCCTCTAAAAAGGACACCAGCAGTATGGTCTCAGAACAGCTCCCCCTCCCTAAAGGACACCAGCAGTATGATCTCAGAGACAAGCTCCCCTCCTTTGAAAGGACACCAGCAGTGGGTCTCCAGAACAGCTCCCCTCCTAAAGGACACCAGCAGTATGGTCTCAGACCAGCTCCCTCCTAAAGGACACCAGCAGTATGGTCTCAGAACAGCTCCCCTCCTAAAGGACACCAGCAGTATGGTCTCAGAACAGCTCCCCTCTAAAGGACACCAGCAGTATGGTCTCAGAACAGCTCCCTCCTAAAGGACACCCAGCAGTATGGTCTCAGAACAGCTCCCCTCCTTTGTAAAGGACACCAGCAGTATGGTCTCAGAACAGCTCCCTCTAAGGACACCAGCAGTATGGTCTCAGAACAGCTCCCCTCCTAAAGGACACCAGCAGTATGGTCTCAGAACAGCTCCCCTCCTTTGTAAAGGACACCAGCAGTATGGTCTCAGAACAGCTCCCCACCTAAAAGGACACCAGCAGTATGGTCTCAGAACAGCTCCCTCTAAAGGACACCAGCAGTATGATCTCAGAACAGCTCCCCTCCCTTTGTAAGGGACACCAGCAGTATGGTCTCAGACCAGCTCCCCTCCTAAAGGACACCAGCAGTATGGTCTCAGAGCAGCTCCCCTCCCTAAAGGACACCAGCAGTATGGTCTCAGAACAGCTCCTCTCCTAAGGACACCAGCAGTATGGTCTCCTCCTCCTAAAGGACACCAGCAGTATGGTCTCAGAACAGCTCCCCTCCTTTGTAAAGGACACCAGCAGTATGGTCTCAGAACAGCTCCCCTAAAAAGGACACCAGCAGTTGGTCTCAGAACAGCTCCCCCTCTAAAGGACACCAGCAGTATGGTCTCAGAACAGCTCCCCTCCTAAAGGACACCAGCAGTATGGTCTCAAGAACAGCTCCCCTCCTAAAGGACACCAGCAGTATGGTCTCAGAACAGCTCCCCTCCTAAAGGACACCAGCAGTATGGTCTCAGAACAGCTCCCTCCTAAAGGACACCAGCAGTATGGTCTCAGAACAGCTCCCCTCCTTTGCAAAGGACACCAGCAGTATGGTCTCAGAACAGCTCCCCTCCTAAAGGACACCAGCAGTATGATCTCAGAACAGCTCCCCTCCTTTGCTCAAGGACACCAGCAGTATGGTCTCAGAACAGCTCCCCTCCTAAAGGACACCAGCAGTATGAGTCTCAGAACAGCTCCCCTCCTTTGTAAAGGACACCAGCAGTATGGTCTCAAGAACAGCTCCCCACCTAAAGGACACCAGCAGTATGGTCTCAGAACAGCTCCCCTCCTAAAGGACACAAGCAGTATGGTCTCCAGAACAGCTCCCCTCATTTGTCTCAAACAGGGACACCAGCAGTATGGTCTCAGAACAGCTCCCCTCTAAAAGGACACCAGCAGTATGGTCTCAGAACAGCTCCCTCTAAGGACACCAGCAGTATGGTCTCCAGAACAGCTCCCCTCCTAAGGACACCAGCAGTATGGTCTCAGAACAGCTCCCCTCCTAAAGGACACCAGCAGTATGGTCTCAGAACAGCTCCCCTCCTTTGTAAAGGACACCAGCAGTATGGTCTCAGAACAGCTCCCCTCCTATGTAAAGGACACCAGCAGTATGGTCTCAGAACAGCTCCCCTCTAAAGGACACCAGCAGTATGGTCTCAGAACAGCTCCCCTCCTAAAGGACACCAGCAGTATGGTCTCAGAACAGCTCCCCCTCCTTTGTAAAGGACACCAGCAGTATGGTCTCAGAACAGCTCCCCTCCTAAAGGACACCAGCAGTATGGTCTCAGAACAGCTCTCCTCCTTTGTAAAGGACACCAGCAGTATGGTCTCAGAACAGCTCCCCTCCTAAAGGACACCAGCAGTATGGTCTCAGAACAGCTCCCCTCTAAAGGACACCCTATGGTCTCAGAACAGCTCCCCCTCCTAAAAGACACCAGCAGTATGGTCAGAACAGCTCCCCTCCTTTATAAGGACACCAGTATGGTCTCAGACAGCTCCCCTCTAAAGGACACCAGTAGTTTGGTCTCCAGAACAGCTCCCCTCCTAAAGGACACCAGCAGTATGGTCTAGAACAGCTCCCCTCCCTAAAGGACACCAGCAGTATGGTCTCAGAACAGCTCCCCTCTAAAGGACACCAGCAGTATGGTCTCAGAACAGCTCCCTCACAAAGGACACCAGCAGTATGGTCTCAGAACAGCTCCCCTCCTTTGGCAAGGACACCAGCGACATGAGATGAACAGCTCCCCTCCTAAAGGACACCAGCAGTATGATCTCAGAACAGCTCCCTCCTTTGTAAAGGACACCACAGCAGTAAAGGTCTCAGGAACAGCTCCCCTCCTAAAGGACACCAGCAGTATGGTCTCAGAACAGCTCCCCTCCTAAAGGACACCAGCAGTATGGTCTCAGAACAGCTCCCCTCCTAAAGGACACCAGCAGTATGGTCTCAGAACAGCTCCCCTCCTAAAGGACACCAGCAGTATGGTCTCAGAACAGCTCCCCTCCTTTGTAAAGGACACCAGCAGTATGGTCTCAGAACAGCTCCCCTCCTAAAGGACACCAGCAGTATGGTCTCAGAACAGCTCCCCTCCTAAAGGACACCAGCAGTATGGTCTCAGAACAGCTCCCCTCCTAAAGGACACCAGCAGTATGGTCTCAGAACAGCTCCCCTCCTAAAGGACACCAGCAGTATGGTCTCAGAACAGCTCCCCTCCTAAAGGACACCAGCAGTATGGTCTCAGAACAGCTCCCCTCCTAAAGGACACCAGCAGTATGGTCTCAGAACAGCTCCCCTCCTTTGTAAAGGACACCAGCAGTATGGTCTCAGAACAGCTCCCTCCTAAAGGACACCAGCAGTATGGTCTCAGAACAGCTCCCCTCCTAAAGGACACCAGCAGTATGGTCTCAGAACAGCTCCCCTCCTAAAGGACACCAGCAGTATGGTCTCAGAACAGCTCCCCTCCTAAAGGACACCAGCAGTATGGTCTCAGAACAGCTCCCCTCCTAAAGGACACCAGCAGTATGGTCTCAGAACAGCTCCCCTCCTAAAGGACACCAGCAGTATGGTCTCAGAACAGCTCCCCTCCTTTGAAAAGGACACCAGCAGTATGGTCTCAGAACAGCTCCCCTCCTAAAGGACACCAGCAGTATGGTCTCAGACCAGCTCCCCTCCTAAAGGACACCAGCAGTATGGTCTCAGAACAGCTCCCCTCCTTTGTAAAGGACACCAGCAGTATGGTCTCAGAACAGCTCCCCTCCTAAAGGACACCAGCAGTATGGTCTCAGAACAGCTCCCCTCCTAAAGGACACCAGCAGTATGGTCTCAGAACAGCTCCCCTCCTAAAGGACACCAGCAGTATGGTCTCAGAACAGCTCCCCTCCTAAAGGACACCAGCAGTATGGTCTCAGAACAGCTCCCCTCCTAAAGGACACCAGCAGTATGGTCTCAGAACAGCTCCCCTCCTAAAGGACACCAGCAGTATGGTCTCAGAACAGCTCCCCTCCTAAAGGACACCAGCAGTATGGTCTCAGAACAGCTCCCCTCCTAAAGGACACCAGCAGTATGGTCTCAGAACAGCTCCCTCCTAAAGGACACCAGCAGTATGATCTCAGAACAGCTCCCCTCCTAAAGGACACCAGCAGTATGGTCTCAGAACAGCTCCCCTCCTAAAGGACACCAGCAGTATGATCTCAGAACAGCTCCCCTCCTAAAGGACACCAGCAGTATGGTCTCAGACCAGCTCCCCTCCTAAAGGACACCAGCAGTATGATCTCAGAACAGCTCCCCTCCTTTGTAAAGGACACCAGCAGTATGCTCTCAGAACAGCTCCCCTCCTAAAGGACACCAGCAGTATGGTCTCAGAACAGCTCCCCTCCTAAAGGACACCAGCAGTATGGTCTCAGAACAGCTCCCCTCCTAAAGGACACCAGCAGTATGGTCTCAGAACAGCTCCCCTCCTAAAGGACACCAGCAGTATGGTCTCAGAACAGCTCCCCTCCTTTGTAAAGGACACCAGCAGTAAGGTCTCAGAACAGCTCCCCTCCTAAAGGACACCAGCAGTATGGTCTCAGAACAGCTCCCCTCCTAAAGGACACCAGCAGTATGGTCTCAGAACAGCTCCCCACCTAAAGGACACCAGCAGTATGGTCTCAGAACAGCTCCACTCCTAAAGGACACCAGCAGTATGGTCTCAGAACAGCTCCCCTCCTAAAGGACACCAGCAGTATGGTCTCAGAACAGCTCCCCTCCTAAAGGACACCAGCAGTATGGTCTCAGAACAGCTCCCTCCTTTGTAAAGGACACCAGCAGTATGGTCTCAGAACAGCTCCCCTCCTAAAGGACACCAGCAGTATGATCTCAGAACAGCTCCCCTCCTTTGTAAAGGACACCAGCAGTATGGTCTCAGAACAGCTCCCCTCCTAAAGGACACCAGCAGTATGGTCTCAGAACAGCTCCCCTCCTAAAGGACACCAGCAGTATGGTCTCAGAACAGCTCCCCTCCTAAAGGACACCAGCAGTATGGTCTCAGAACAGCTCCCCTCCTAAAGGACACCAGCAGTATGGTCTCAGAACAGCTCCCCTCCTTTGTAAAGGACACCAGCAGTATGGTCTCAGAACAGCTCCCCTCCTAAAGGACACCAGCAGTATGGTCTCAGAACAGCTCCCCTCCTAAAGGACACCAGCAGTATGGTCTCAGAACAGCTCCCCTCCTAAAGGACACCAGCAGTATGGTCTCAGAACAGCTCCCCTCCTAAAGGACACCAGCAGTATGGTCTCAGAACAGCTCCCCTCCTAAAGGACACCAGCAGTATGGTCTCAGAACAGCTCCCCTCCTTTGTAAAGGACACCAGCAGTATGGTCTCAGAACAGCTCCCCTCCTAAAGGACACCAGCAGTATGGTCTCAGAACAGCTCCCCTCCTAAAGGACACCAGCAGTATGGTCTCAGAACAGCTCCCCTCCTAAAGGACACCAGCAGTATGGTCTCAGAACAGCTCCCCTCCTAAAGGACACCAGCAGTATGGTCTCAGAACAGCTCCCCTCCTAAAGGACACCAGCAGTATGGTCTCAGAACAGCTCCCCTCCTAAAGGACACCAGCAGTATGGTCTCAGAACAGCTCCCCTCCTTTGTAAAGGACACCAGCAGTATGGTCTCAGAACAGCTCCCCTCCTAAAGGACACCAGCAGTATGGTCTCAGACCAGCTCCCCTCCTAAAGGACACCAGCAGTATGGTCTCAGAACAGCTCCCCTCCTAAAGGACACCAGCAGTATGGTCTCAGAACAGCTCCCCTCCTAAAGGACACCAGCAGTATGGTCTCAGAACAGCTCCCCTCCTAAAGGACACCAGCAGTATGGTCTCAGAACAGCTCCCCTCCTTTGTAAAGGACACCAGCAGTATGGTCTCAGAACAGCTCCCCTCCTAAAGGACACCAGCAGTATGGTCTCAGAACAGCTCCCCTCCTAAAGGACACCAGCAGTATGGTCTCAGAACAGCTCCCCTCCTAAAGGACACCAGCAGTATGGTCTCAGAACAGCTCCCCTCCTAAAGGACACCAGCAGTATGGTCTCAGAACAGCTCCCCTCCTAAAGGACACCAGCAGTATGGTCTCAGAACAGCTCCCCTCCTAAAGGACACCAGCAGTATGGTCTCAGAACAGCTCCCCTCCTTTGTAAAGGACACCAGCAGTATGGTCTCAGAACAGCTCCCCTCCTAAAGGACACCAGCAGTATGGTCTCAGAACAGCTCCCCTCCTTTGTAAAGGACACCAGCAGTATGGTCTCAGAACAGCTCCCCTCCTAAAGGACACCAGCAGTATGGTCTCAGAACAGCTCCCCTCCTTTGTAAAGGACACCAGCAGTATGGTCTCAGAACAGCTCCCCTCCTAAAGGACACCAGCAGTATGGTCTCAGAACAGCTCCCCTCCTAAAGGACACCAGCAGTATGGTCTCAGAACAGCTCCCCTCCTAAAGGACACCAGCAGTATGGTCTCAGAACAGCTCCCCTCCTAAAGGACACCAGCAGTATGGTCTCAGAACAGCTCCCCTCCTAAAGGACACCAGCAGTATGGTCTCAGAACAGCTCCCCTCCTAAAGGACACCAGCAGTATGGTCTCAGAACAGCTCCCCTCCTAAAGGACACCAGCAGTATGGTCTCAGAACAGCTCCCCTCCTAAAGGACACCAGCAGTATGGTCTCAGAACAGCTCCCCTCCTAAAGGACACCAGCAGTATGGTCTCAGAACAGCTCCCCTCCTAAAGGACACCAGCAGTATGGTCTCAGAACAGCTCCCCTCCTTTGTAAAGGACACCAGCAGTATGGTCTCAGAACAGCTCCCCTCCTAAAGGACACCAGCAGTATGGTCTCAGAACAGCTCCCCTCCTAAAGGACACCAGCAGTATGGTCTCAGAACAGCTCCCCTCCTAAAGGACACCAGCAGTATGGTCTCAGAACAGCTCCCCTCCTAAAGGACACCAGCAGTATGGTCTCAGAACAGCTCCCCTCCTTTGTAAAGGACACCAGCAGTATGGTCTCAGAACAGCTCCCCTCCTAAAGGACACCAGCAGTATGGTCTCAGAACAGCTCCCCTCCTAAAGGACACCAGCAGTATGGTCTCAGAACAGCTCCCCTCCTAAAGGACACCAGCAGTATGGTCTCAGAACAGCTCCCCTCCTTTGTAAAGGACACCAGCAGTATGGTCTCAGAACAGCTCCCCTCCTAAAGGACACCAGCAGTATGGTCTCAGAACAGCTCCCCTCCTAAAGGACACCAGCAGTATGGTCTCAGAACAGCTCCCCTCCTAAAGGACACCAGCAGTATGGTCTCAGAACAGCTCCCCTCCTAAAGGACACCAGCAGTATGGTCTCAGAACAGCTCCCCTCCTAAAGGACACCAGCAGTATGGTCTCAGAACAGCTCCCCTCCTTTGTAAAGGACACCAGCAGTATGGTCTCAGAACAGCTCCCCTCCTAAAGGACACCAGCAGTATGGTCTCAGAACAGCTCCCCTCCTTTGTAAAGGACACCAGCAGTATGGTCTCAGAACAGCTCCCCTCCTAAAGGACACCAGCAGTATGGTCTCAGAACAGCTCCCCTCCTAAAGGACACCAGCAGTATGGTCTCAGAACAGCTCCCCTCCTAAAGGACACCAGCAGTATGGTCTCAGAACAGCTCCCCTCCTAAAGGACACCAGCAGTATGGTCTCAGAACAGCTCCCCTCCTTTGTAAAGGACACCAGCAGTATGGTCTCAGAACAGCTCCCCTCCTAAAGGACACCAGCAGTATGGTCTCAGAACAGCTCCCCTCCTAAAGGACACCAGCAGTATGGTCTCAGAACAGCTCCCCTCCTAAAGGACACCAGCAGTATGGTCTCAGAACAGCTCCCCTCCTAAAGGACACCAGCAGTATGGTCTCAGAACAGCTCCCCTCCTAAAGGACACCAGCAGTATGGTCTCAGAACAGCTCCCCTCCTAAAGGACACCAGCAGTATGGTCTCAGAACAGCTCCCCTCCTTTGTAAAGGACACCAGCAGTATGGTCTCAGAACAGCTCCCCTCCTAAAGGACACCAGCAGTATGGTCTCAGAACAGCTCCCCTCCTAAAGGACACCAGCAGTATGGTCTCAGAACAGCTCCCCTCCTAAAGGACACCAGCAGTATGGTCTCAGAACAGCTCCCCTCCTAAAGGACACCAGCAGTATGGTCTCAGAACAGCTCCCCTCCTAAAGGACACCAGCAGTATGGTCTCAGAACAGCTCCCCTCCTAAAGGACACCAGCAGTATGATCTCAGAACAGCTCCCCTCCTTTGAAAGGACACCAGCAGTATGGTCTCAGAACAGCTCCCCTCCTAAAGGACACCAGCAGTATGGTCTCAGAACAGCTCCCCTCCTAAAGGACACCAGCAGTATGGTCTCAGAACAGCTCCCCTCCTTTGAAAGGACACCAGCAGTATGGTCTCAGAACAGCTCCCCTCCTAAAGGACACCAGCAGTATGGTCTCAGAACAGCTCCCCTCCTAAAGGACACCAGCAGTATGGTCTCAGAACAGCTCCCCTCCTAAAGGACACCAGCAGTATGGTCTCAGAACAGCTCCCCTCCTAAAGGACACCAGCAGTATGGTCTCAGAACAGCTCCCCTCCTAAAGGACACCAGCAGTATGGTCTCAGAACAGCTCCCCTCCTAAAGGACACCAGCAGTATGGTCTCAGAACAGCTCCCCTCCTAAAGGACACCAGCAGTATGGTCTCAGAACAGCTCCCCTCCTAAAGGACACCAGCAGTATGGTCTCAGAACAGCTCCCCTCCTAAAGGACACCAGCAGTATGGTCTCAGAACAGCTCCCCTCCTAAAGGACACCAGCAGTATGGTCTCAGAACAGCTCCCCTCCTAAAGGACACCAGCAGTATGGTCTCAGAACAGCTCCCCTCCTAAAGGACACCAGCAGTATGGTCTCAGAACAGCTCCCCTCCTAAAGGACACCAGCAGTATGGTCTCAGAACAGCTCCCCTCCTTTGTAAAGGACACCAGCAGTATGGTCTCAGAACAGCTCCCCTCCTAAAGGACACCAGCAGTATGGTCTCAGAACAGCTCCCCTCCTAAAGGACACCAGCAGTATGGTCTCAGAACAGCTCCCCTCCTAAAGGACACCAGCAGTATGGTCTCAGAACAGCTCCCCTCCTAAAGGACACCAGCAGTATGATCTCAGAACAGCTCCCTCCTTTGTAAAGGACACCAGCAGTATGGTCTCAGAACAGCTCCCCTCCTAAAGGACACCAGCAGTATGGTCTCAGAACAGCTCCCCTCCTAAAGGACACCAGCAGTATGGTCTCAGAACAGCTCCCCTCCTAAAGGACACCAGCAGTATGGTCTCAGAACAGCTCCACTCCTAAAGGACACCAGCAGTATGGTCTCAGAACAGCTCCCCTCCTAAAGGACACCAGCAGTATGGTCTCAGAACAGCTCCCCTCCTAAAGGACACCAGCAGTATGGTCTCAGAACAGCTCCCCTCCTTGTAAAGGACACCAGCAGTATGGTCTCAGAACAGCTCCCCTCCTAAAGGACACCAGCAGTATGATCTCAGAACAGCTCCCCTCCTTTGTAAAGGACACCAGCAGTATGGTCTCAGAACAGCTCCCCTCCTAAAGGACACCAGCAGTATGGTCTCAGAACAGCTCCCCTCCTAAAGGACACCAGCAGTATGGTCTCAGAACAGCTCCCCTCCTAAAGGACACCAGCAGTATGGTCTCAGAACAGCTCCCCTCCTAAAGGACACCAGCAGTATGGTCTCAGAACAGCTCCTCCTCTGTAAAGGACACCAGCAGTATGGTCTCAGAACAGCTCCCCTCCTAAAGGACACCAGCAGTATGGTCTCAGAACAGCTCCCCTCCTAAAGGACACCAGCAGTATGGTCTCAGAACAGCTCCCCTCCTAAAGGACACCAGCAGTATGGTCTCAGAACAGCTCCCCTCCTAAAGGACACCAGCAGTATGGTCTCAGAACAGCTCCCCTCCTAAAGGACACCAGCAGTATGGTCTCAGAACAGCTCCCCTCCTTTGTAAAGGACACCAGCAGTATGGTCTCAGAACAGCTCCCCTCCTAAAGGACACCAGCAGTATGGTCTCAGAACAGCTCCCCTCCTAAAGGACACCAGCAGTATGGTCTCAGAACAGCTCCCCTCCTAAAGGACACCAGCAGTATGGTCTCAGAACAGCTCCCCTCCTAAAGGACACCAGCAGTATGGTCTCAGAACAGCTCCCCTCCTAAAGGACACCAGCAGTATGGTCTCAGAACAGCTCCCCTCCTAAAGGACACCAGCAGTATGGTCTCAGAACAGCTCCCCTCCTTTGAAAAGGACACCAGCAGTATGGTCTCAGAACAGCTCCCCTCCTAAAGGACACCAGCAGTATGGTCTCAGACCAGCTCCCCTCCTAAAGGACACCAGCAGTATGGTCTCAGAACAGCTCCCCTCCTTTGAAAAGGACACCAGCAGTATGCTCTCAGAACAGCTCCCCTCCTAAAGGACACCAGCAGTATGGTCTCAGACCAGCTCCCCTCCTAAAGGACACCAGCAGTATGGTCTCAGAACAGCTCCCCTCCTAAAGGACACCAGCAGTATGGTCTCAGAACAGCTCCCCTCCTAAAGGACACCAGCAGTATGGTCTCAGAACAGCTCCCCTCCTAAAGGACACCAGCAGTATGGTCTCAGAACAGCTCCCCTCCTAAAGGACACCAGCAGTATGGTCTCAGAACAGCTCCCCTCCTAAAGGACACCAGCAGTATGGTCTCAGAACAGCTCCCCTCCTAAAGGACACCAGCAGTATGGTCTCAGAACAGCTCCCCTCCTAAAGGACACCAGCAGTATGGTCTCAGAACAGCTCCCCTCCTAAAGGACACCAGCAGTATGGTCTCAGAACAGCTCCCCTCCTAAAGGACACCAGCAGTATGGTCTCAGAACAGCTCCCCTCCTAAAGGACACCAGCAGTATGATCTCAGAACAGCTCCCCTCCTTTGTAAAGGACACCAGCAGTAAGGTCTCAGAACAGCTCCCCTCCTAAAGGACACCAGCAGTATGGTCTCAGAACAGCTCCCCTCCTAAAGGACACCAGCAGTATGGTCTCAGAACAGCTCCCCTCCTAAAGGACACCAGCAGTATGGTCTCAGAACAGCTCCCCTCCTAAAGGACACCAGCAGTATGATCTCAGAACAGCTCCCCTCCTTTGTAAAGGACACCAGCAGTAAGGTCTCAGAACAGCTCCCCTCCTAAAGGACACCAGCAGTATGGTCTCAGAACAGCTCCCCTCCTAAAGGACACCAGCAGTATGGTCTCAGAACAGCTCCC